>NW_023503375.1:2100000-2395781 GCF_014529535.1 Bradysia coprophila
AATGAGACCGCTGATTTGGTCTCTGTATTTCAAAAAAATATTTTCTTGAAGTCCACTCGGTCGGTCTCTTACATTCTCGTAAAATGTTCAAAAACGAGACTTCTCGGTCAGTCTCCCAAAGTCCAACGAAAAATAATCCAGGAAAGACCACTCGTTCGGTCTCTTACATTCGCGTAAAATGTTCAAAAACGAGACTTCTCGGTCAGTCTCCCAAAGTCCAACGAAAAATAATCCAGGAAAGACCACTCGTTCGGTCTCTTACATTCTCGTAAAATGTTCAAAAACGAGACTTCTCGGTCAGTCTCCCAAAGTCCAACGAAAAATAATCCAAGAAAGACCACTCGGTCGGTCTCTTACATTCTCGTAAAATATTCAAAACGAGACCACTCGGTCAGTCTCCCAAAGTCCAACGAAAAATAATCCAGGAAAGACCACTCGTTCGGTCTCTTACATTCTCGTAAAATGTTCGAAAACGAGACTTCTCGGTCAGTCTCCCAAAGTCCAACGAAAAATAATCCAAGAAAGACCACTCGGTCGGTCTCTTACATTCTCGTAAAATATTCAAAACGAGACCACTCGGTCAGTCTCCCAAAGTCCAACGAAAAATAATCCAGGAAAGACCACTCGTTCGGTCTCTTACATTCGCGTAAAATGTTCAAAAACGAGACTTCTCGGTCAGTCTCCCAAAGTCCAACGAAAAATAATCCAGGAAAGACCACTCGTTCGGTCTCTTACATTCTCGTAAAATGTTCAAAAACGAGACTTCTCGGTCAGTCTCCCAAAGTCCAACGAAAAATAATCCAAGAAAGACCACTCGGTCGGACTCTTACATTCTCGTAAAATATTCAAAACGAGACCACTCGGTCAGTCTCCCAAAGTCCAACGAAAAATAATCCAGGAAAGACCACTCGTTCGGTCTCTTACATTCGCGTAAAATGTTAAAAAACGAGACTTCTCGGTCAGTCTCCCAAAGTCCAACGAAAAATAATCCAGGAAAGACCACTCGGTCGGTCTCTTTCATTCGCGTAAAATGTTAAAAAACGAGACTTCTCGGTCAGTCTCCCAAAGTCCAACGAAAAATAATCCAGGAAAGACCACTCGGTCGGTCTCTTTCATTCTCGTAAAATATTCAAAACGAGACCACTCGGTCAGTCTCCCAAAGTCCAACGAAAAATAATCCAAGAAAGACCACTCGGTCGCTCTCTTACATTATCGTAAAATATTCAAAACGAGACCACTCGGTCAGTCTCCCAAAGTCCAACGAAAAATAATCCAAGAAAGACCACTCGGTCGCTCTCTTACATTATCGTAAAATATTCAAAACGAGACTTCTCGGTCAGCCTCCCAAAGTCCAACGAAAAATAATCCAAGAAAGACCACTCGGTCGGTCTCAAAAATCTCGTAAAATATTGAAAAAGAGACCACTCGGTCAGTCTCGTTCAGCCAAAGTTCAACAATCATCAAAGAAATAAAATATTGAGAATGAAATGAGACTGAAAACGTAATGAGACTGAAATGAGACCGTTGATCATGCTCATTTTACAGTCTCACTGAGACCTTAATTTTCACCCGGGAACCGATAATATTGGACAAAAAGATGGGCTGAGTTTTTGACCATTTTTTTTAATTTTTTTTTTATTTGAAATTTAAATGATAACGATTTATGGCTATTTCTGTATAATGTTGTGAAAATAAAATCATCGCCGGTGAATCTATAATATAAAAACGATTTGCATATTATCTCGTTTTGGGTTCGGTTGTTAAATTTAGGATTGTGACAAAGTGACTCGTGCAATATGGTTAATTTATTCCGTGTGAATCAGAGTATGAACCCGGAAAAGAACGCATTATTGGCGCGATCTTGAACTATATCCTAATAAAAAAGTGGTTCTAGCTATTTTAGAGATATCAATCAAAGTGCGAAATCATGTTTTTGTCTTTTATCGTATAGGGTGCGGCCAATTCGACTTACTTCATTTTACGTGAAATGGTTGGTCGTCAAACTGAAACGATAATAATGGTAGTGGCATCAGTAATAATATTTTCATGCCTTGGGCATAATTTTCTGTATTTTTCTCGTAATTTAGGCCCTCAGCGTGAAATAGTACTTTATTGGTAGGCGAGACAAATTCGAGAATTACTTCGTATGTACATATTGTATATAACAAGTGAGCGTAGCGAACGCGTGTGTATACAATATGTACATAAGAAGTGATTCGAGAATTTTTCTCGCCTACCAATACAATGCTTTATCTTCCATGTGTGACTATTTCATACATTCAGCGTTTCTGTATATAAACTCGAAGCCATACAAACACAAACACCACTGAAATATTTGGTGTATCTAGTACACAAGCATCATGTGTGACAATCAAGCAAAATCATGGCAACATCGAGACGTAATCGTAAGTCTCGGTGGCCGAATCGGCTAGAGCGCGTCAATTTTATGCACATGATCGTGAGTTCTATTCTCACAACGAACATTTTTGTTTGTTTTTTTTTCAATCTTCTATCAAAAAATTGTAAATAAACTGATCTCCGGTATCGTAGGTAGATTTTCATTCGAATGAATATCTGCTGTAAACCGAGACCTTAGCCTTTTTGTCATATTGATTTGCAATGACACATTTCTCGGCAGATATTTGTACAATTGAAAAACTAATAACGTTACAGAAATCCTGATATAAAACACTAAACAACGTAATTTTGAATAACGAGAATCCGTTTAGTCAAAATTTGATTATTTTTCGTTCTAAACATACACACGCGACATTTTGTCGTGCACTTTTTAAATTGATCGGACTACCTGCGACAGACTTACTAACACATCTATGCGAGCATCTATGTTGCTTTTATGTTCTACATACATGTGGGGTTTCATGACAACAAAACTAAGTGGAATCATCAATCTCAGTGGCCGAATTGGCTAGAGCGTGAACTTTTTATGCATGAGGTCGTGAGTTCTCTTCCCGCACCAAACATTTTTTTTTATTTATTCATTTTATTAAAATAAATTGCAAATAAACTATGCTCATCTCTTTATCGTAAGTTGATTTTCATTCGTACGAATTTCTGCTGAGCACTGAGACCCTACGCTTTTTTACACATTTTTACACCACATTTGCGATGGCATATTTCTCGGCAGATAAGTTCAATCGGAACACTAAATAATTTACAGAAATCTTGAGGTAAAACAAAAAAAGAAGAAATTTTTGAATGAAGAGTATCCGTTTCATCAAAATTTGATTATTTTTCGCTCTAAACGAATTCCAACATGGCATTCACACATACACGCGACACATTTTGCAGTACATGTTGCTTATATACTTTATAAATTGAGTCGCACAATGGCACAATGCGGCATAAGACAATCATGAGGGTATGTATATCTGATATACCCGAAGACTCTGTGGTCAAATGGTTAGCGTAGTTTGTTCATAAGTCGGAGGTTCCGTGTTCGAATCTCCGTCGGGTCACTGGTTTTTTTCTTCAAAATAAAAAAAACGGAAATAAAATTTACCCTAGAAGAGTAATAATAGAATTATATCCCTAGAAAACCAGAATTAACGTATGTCTTAGAGTTTATATACAGAAACGAGTAATGTATGAAATAGTCACACATGGAAGATAAAGTGTTATACGCATATGTTGTGGAAGGTAGATTTTAGGAATCTACCGTCCACAACAATAGTAATAGTTATTTACCAGTTGAAATATCACTCTATTTTTCTATGATTGGATTTTTAGCGAGAACTAGTAGAAAATTACCTATACAACACAGAATTCTGCTATACCAATCGATTATTGCATCGCATTTTGAATATTGTCCATCAGGCCTCTTCACATGCGATGAGAACCAGTTTTCAAAGCTTCAAAAACTACAAAATAGAGCGAGGCGTGTAATATTGTGATGCAAAAAAAACAACATCAATTATATCAATGGCAGATGCGCTGTGCCTAATGACGGTGAAGCAGAGAATAATTTTCCAAACGATGCTGCTGGTTTTCCGAGTAAAACATCAGATGGTCCCGGAATGCATGAGCAGAAACGTCAAGTACATCCGAGAAACCCATGGATATCCGATTAGAAATAAGAACGACTTTAAGTTACCAAGAGTTAAAAAAAATCAACAACGAAGACGATATTTTACAAAGGTCTACAGATGTTTAATGAGTTACCGAGTGAAATTAAGGATGAATTAAACGCGAATCAATTTAGGAGGTTGTTATCGGTCTATGTTAATAGTATATTACTTCCGAGGTTCCAAGTTGTGTATTTGATAAGTGGGGTGTTACAGCCCGACCCGAAGGGGAGGGCTGTATTCCCCACTTGTCAAATAACAACTTGGAACCTCGTAAGTACAATGCTTTACGTGATTAGGCAATGTAAATGAAAATGAAACATGCCGTAGAGGGGCACCCTAAAAGTTTCGGGAATCGGGTATTTCCGATGCATAATAGTATTTAATTTGAACATATTCGTAAATTTCAACATTTTTTAAGGTAAATAGCCAACTCAGTTCGAAAAAGGGGTGTACTCAGACATTAGGGCTTATCATTAAAAATTGAACTAAAATTTCACGACTTTGGCAAGTTTAGACCAGGGTTTCTGTTGTTTGGGTCTCAGTATCGATGTAATACCAGCATAGTTCGATAAAAGAAGCCTAAAAATATGTATCTAAGGAATCCTAACAGATTTCATCAGAAATTTCGGGAAAAATCGAAAGAATTAGATTCACATGCAATTTCACTGCGAGAGCGGCCCTACAAAATGGATCAGTTTATTTCTAAAATTTGAGATGTAACATGACCTGTTTCCTAGTGAAACAATAGCTTATGTTTCAGTTATAAAAGTCCATCCCTTTCCAGGCAGAACGTTTTTCCGCTTCTGAGATATTAGGGCCGAGAAATTTAAATCACGAAAAAGCCTGATACTGAAGTCTCACTTTGAGATCACATTTTTTGTGCCTTAAGGCCTATATCGTGGCTGTTTCTTGGTTAATTTGGTTTGAGTAAAAGTGAGGAATTTATAATCGAAAAAAATACAGTAAAAATATAAGTTCTCGGAAAGTTTTTAGCGAAATTGTTCTAGGACTACACAATTTGCCAAGGGACACTGACTAAGACCAAACTGGTTTTATCTGCGTATATCAAATTATTTCACATGAATTATGACTTTTCTGATAGCTGAGAGTCCAATGCAACAGCAAAGTACTTTCAATTATCAAAACCTGTTTTTGAGGCAGATCTGTGGAGCTCTGAATCCGTCAGCAGTAGGTGTTTTTAATTTATCGCATTACGAAGTGTCAACATTTGAAGGCCGCGTATATGACTTATTACCATTTAGATGGACCATACTTTACATGAGAACATAAAAATACTTTAATAAAAAATAATTATTTAAGAAAAAATAAAAAACGAACAGCACTTCAGAAAATGAATTCATCCATTTTCAAAAATGGCCGACAAGCCTTTTTATAAATGTTTCTCAACTCATATCAAAATCTTTTTTTTACGATGTTAAGACGCCATTTTACTTAAAAAATGTTGAAATTTACGAGTATGTTCAAATTAAATACTTTTATGCGTCGGAAATACCCGATTCCTGAAACTTTTAGGGTGCCCCTCGTAACACGTAAAAATAATTATAAACTTAAAAGTGTTAAAAAAAAAGGAGAAGAAGGTAGTAAAGTAAAATTTAATTTAATTTAATGAACGATAGAGCGACAAAAGAAAATTGTTAAAAGTGATACTTAGTATATGAATCAATTGTAAATGGTGAAAAATAGCAAATGCTTAATAAATATTAATCAATCAAAAAAAAAATGAGATAGCTATTACAATCGTAACTGAATACTTGTTTCCACTGGACAATGTGAAAGTTCCTAATCGCCAGTTATATGTTATTAACAGCAACGACAAATATAAGGGATAAAAACGAGCTAATCCGACCATTTATACCAAAATAGATGCTAAAACTAATGAAGTCAAAGACGTGAAATATATTTAGATCAAAAGAAGTAACAGATTTGGTAATTATTTTGGTGATTGTAGATTATGAATTTTCACTTGGATTCAGAATTCGAGAACGAAAAATCTGATTTATGAATTTTTTGAAGTTTTTAGAGCGTTTAAGATTTTAGTCCTTAAAATAGGCCTGGTCGCTACCCTCCTCGTCAGAATTGTTTTCAGAATTCTCAACAAAAAATTGATGCAAAATCGTTTACTTCATTTATACAAGACCATGATTTTCGTAACGGTGGTTGATTAACGATGATTAAGCTGAGGCAGTAGGATTCTATGTTTGTTACGGGTTAATGTAGTTTTGCATGAAAATTATGAATGTTTTCACTAACAGTAGAAAAAATCTTGTTGCTAACACGTTAGTAAATGGGGTCGTTTTGCGTACACTATGTGTTGCTTAACTCGCTTCGCTCGTATTGGCAATCTAGTGCGCAAAACGACCCCATTTACTAACTAGTTAACAAAAGAGCTATTTCAGTAGCCAGAAAAATAAATGTTAAACCTAATGCAGCTATTTTATTCATCTCTTAAATTAGCTTATATTAAAAGAAGTAAGAGACTTGATAGGTACTAAAAATGCTTGTCGCCTGTTAAAGGTTAAAATACAAAAAAAGAACTGATAAAAGTACAAATAAATATTACCACAACTAGTTCGGACGATCAAACATAAAATCGTCTTCGATTGTAGTTACATTCATCGCGAATTTCTTAAAAAACGACTTATGCAGTTTCTAGTTTTTTTTTGCTATCCAATTCAGATTTATTATAGCATTTTGTCAAGATAGTCGAACATGACAGAAAACACTTGTATTGCTACCAACAAAAAACAAATCAAGAAATTTAAATAAATGAAAAAAACGTGAAAAAAAAGTTTTAAAAAAAATCCTCATCCGCAGCAATATTGTAATATCATTAATCAATAGGAATTTAATTTATAAGATCACATCGATTGTGGCTTTTTTTTCTTCATCATCTTTTTATTAGTCGGTGGTTATTATATGTTTTAAATTACATTAAGGTAATGACTTGATTTCTGAAGATTTATTAATAAATTCATAATTCGATGGTGTGGCATATGCAATAAATTAATCTTAAATTTTTCAAATGGATAGACACGCGTAGATGATTTCGTTGGTCGATTTGAATTTTTATTCTGTTATTGGTTTTTGTTATTGGTTTTTGTAATTTGTTTTTGTTCATTTACTGAAAGGTCATCATTTTGAATAAAAAAGAGATCAAACATTATCCACGCAATAATTGCAGTAACAGATAACTAGAGAAAATTTCGCCAGCGTGTTATTCTTCAGTTTCACTATCAAAAGCTCAGGTGATAATTATGCAAAATTCGAAGTGGTTTTAAGAGTCGTTTGTGCATAATGAATTAATGTATACAGTAAGACTGTGATTTCTCCACCTTTTCATCATTAATTATGCTTACGCACAACTGATAGTATGTTAAGTAATACGTTATTTTTTCTGTCACTTTTGATGTATCCTTATTTCGTCTTTCGCCGAACAAAGAACCGTAATACTGAAAAACTGCAATAACAACCACCAAAAATAATGTGGTAGCTTTCAAATTGAAAGTTTCAATCACAAAAAGATTTGTAACTGACGATTTTTAGCTAAAAAGTCAACATTTGTTCGTTTCGTACTTTATTTTCGATGATACCAGAACTCTTTTTGAAAAAGGTAAAACCGCAATAACGGTCACGAACGTCCAGCTTCCACAGATCCGAGCAGCAAATTTAGGTAAATTGATCACTTTTCTCGTAAACAGATATCATCGAAAATAAAATACGAAACGCATAAATGTAGGCTACGATTTTAGCTACACTAAGCATCCATGCCTCTTCACAGTCTAACTTCCAAAAAAGAAAGAAGAAATTTTTTTGAGACTCGGCAACTATGTATAGCCGAACATTTCAGTTTCTGCCCTGTGGACTTTATCACCACAATAGTATTTTACATGACTAGGGATAAAAAGATGAAAAGTAGAGTTTTCGTGTGAATTTTGATGATCCGAGGCGAAGCCGAGGTCAATAAACACACGAAAACGAGACTTTTCATCTTTTATCCCGAGTTATGTAATGGATTTTACATGCTGAGGGCGTCGAAAGACGTGCTTCAAACATGAAAAGTACGGTTTTCGACGCATGTAGCATGTAAAACCTATTTTATCATATTTTCGCTTCAAATACGAGCAAAACGAGCTATTACTTGACTATGTAGGTTTAAAATTGCCGTAGATACATCGTTTTGAAGTTGGTCATTTTTCTTAGAAAATGCACCAAATTGACTTTTTCCAAACAATCAAAATCTTTCAACTTACTCTGTATGTATGTTTCTGTCTATATATCTATCGACGGTCGATGTCGGAAACTAGTCAGCCGATCTCCATGAAATTTTGCAGGAGCCTCAGGGAGGACATAAAAATAAAAATGTGATACGCCACTACCCCAGGAAAAATCAGAATTTTGTTTTATTGGCCTCGAAGTGGTTTCTGAGTGTGGTTTTCGAGGGTTGGGAACGCGTTTTCGGCTGTAGCTCAGCTGTATTGAAACCGACTGAGGCGTGAGACCCATCGCATGAGGCAGATAAATTTTCTTGCAGGTCTGTTCCTGAATATCTGCCACTTTGCGACGCAGACTTTTTTGGTAAAATTTTTGTTGTTTCCAGTCAAATTGTTTTTGGTAAAAATTATTTGGCAGATGATGCGATAAAACTAAGCCAGCTTGTTTGAACTAATTAGGTGTAAAATTTAATTTTTGTGTAAAGAAGCTGAAAGCGACAACTCTAACGATATCATTCATTTTAGAAATTATACTTCCAAGACTGCGTCACAATTTTCTCGAAGAGATTTTTGTTGGGATTTTAGTTTACTTGTGATGATATCTTTCCATCAGAATCCTTTTTCAAAAATGTACGACCGCAATTCCACGAATGTGGTAGCTTTCAACAAAAAATACATTTGGTTGTAGCAGTTTGACCGGTTCTGAAAAACGTGAGCAGTTTATGAAAATTTCGTTAAACTGCTCACTTTTCTCAGAGCTGGTCAAGCCACTACAACCAAATGTATTTTCTATTGAAAGCTAACACATTTGTGGTCGGAATTGCGGTCGTACATTTTTGAAAAAGAATTCTTATGGAAAGATATCAAAAATGAAATATGAGGCACACAAATGTAGGCTACAATTTTAGCTAAGGACCGGTGCCTCAACGCTAAATTGTAGCCTAAATTTGTGCGAAAAAATGATATATTTTCGATGATCAATTCGTATCCGCGTCCTTTATGGAAAAAGTGGACCTTCGTTTTGTGTTAAATTAATTCTGAGTAATAAATGTTTGTAGTGGAGTAACATACTAACACAAAACGAAGGTCTCCCACTTTTTACAGAAAGGACGCGTATTCGAAGTGATCATCGAAAATATATCATTTTTTCGTACAAATTTAGGCTACAATTTAGCGTTGTGTTGATTTGTTTAAAGATGATAAGATTATACAATTTGTATGAAAAATTTCGATTTTCGACAAAATATAAATCCAACAATAAATTGTCTCTCTATGTATAGTTCCGTAATTCCTAAATTAAGTAGTTTTTTGAGTGTCTAATCCACTAAAAATTCACAGACCATTAGAACAATAAATTGACTCATTCCAATTAGAATTTTATGCTGAACAGCTGAACGTCAACGCTATAATATATGTCTAATGAAAGCGCAAATGCGAATGATTAGATAAGATTACGGATGTGACAAGAAGATTATATTAACCTTTTACGGACGGTCATAACATCTGTTATTGACAACGACGACAAAATAATGTTAGACAATGTTGCTTTGTGAACTCGAGTGGAGCGAAAGGGAAAACTCAAAGGAAAAATCCCTCATTTTCGTCCCGTCACAAATAAATAAACAATGAACTCCAGCTGACATCATCTTACATCCAAATATATGTTTATGAAGTGGAAAGATAATATTCCGATCTGTCGAAAACACCAAGATCGAATAAAGTATTCGAAATTCGAAAGTATTCGATAATTATCCTATCAGTGATATGCTTGCCATCTGTGAAAGGTTAATCACAATACAATGTCTATATAAACACACATTGTTAACTAATCTACGTAATGGCATTATCATGTTAAAATTATTATTATATCTCGAGCTTCTTTTGCTCTTTAAAAAAGGAAAGCGCACAATACGAACTTTATCTCAGCCAGTCAGTTAGTTGGAAACATTCGATGGTAGAACTCATAAAAAATAAGTCAAGCTCTTCATTCAAAAAGCGCAACGATGAGTGAAAAGATTAAGTACACTGGAAGTTGTCACTGTGGAGCAGTGACATTTGAAGCATTGGCTCCAGCTCATTTAAAAGTGATTGATTGCAACTGTTCGCTGTGCAAAAAGAAGCAGAACCGTCACTTCATTCTACCAGCTAGTGACTTCACTCTATTGACTGGTCATGATGCTCTCACTACCTACACCTTCAATACCAACACAGCCCAGCATAAGTTTTGTTCAAAATGTGGCGTTCAGAGCTTCTATCATCCGAGATCTAACCCGGACGGAGTTGCTGTGATGCCGCATTGTCTGGACTCACCGCAGCCGTTATCGGTGATAATGGAGGATTTCGATGGTAGCAATTGGGAGACCAGTATCGAAACTAAATCCGATATTAAATATCGGTCCTCGAAATAACAACTTGTTTTGAATCTAATTTTGGAAAATAGTTACAATTGCTAAAAGTTTCCTATGTGCAGAATGAGCACCAGCTGAATATCACCAGCTGGTGAACAAACAAAAACACTTTGTATTGTAAACAATTCAAAGACAACCTACACACAGTGCATTTCTACATTAACGTCATCTATGCGCGCACATAACACGTATGAATGAAGTAAACACATTGTTAACAACGTGTTTTGATTTTTTATCATACAATAAGTGTGTGTTAGTAGATCCAGCTGGTGATATTCAGCTGGTACTCATATTCTGCATATAGTAAACTTTTAACAATTATATGTCGATTAAAAGCAGAGTATTTTCAGAATGGAATAAATACAAAATTAACTAAATTAACTTGTGTAGATTTTCAGAATCCTATAGAGTGTAGAATGTCTGGGAATAAAAGTGTAAAAGGAACTGAGGAATCACAATTAAATGGACTTCATTCGTCTTCTTCTAAAATCATACATATAAAGGTGACGAGTGACGATTTCACCTCTCCGATTTAATTTTCTATAAATGCTTATCCCCATATCCCCATTTTGTCTTCTACTTCTCGTGTTTCCACTTCTCTTGGTTTTCCATACGGTTTGCTTTATAAGAAAACACTAACCGAAGCACATCTTTAATTTTTGTCGTCATGGTCGATAACAGATGTCCTTGAATTTAGCACAAGATTAAAAACACAAGATTAGTAAATATCTTGATATATCAAGATTTGATGACACGAATCTTGATATATCAAGATTTGGTGACACGAATCTTGATATATCAAGATTGGGTAACACGGATCTTGATATATAAAGATTTGTTTGACCGAATCTTGATATATCAAGATTCATGTCACCGGTTCTTGATATATCAAGATTTGTTGGTAAAGGACTAACGTCGCCGTGCACAGAATTCTCACTGTCAGAGCTTATGATTCCTTACGAAGAATAAATAACGTCTCAGATACTCTACCGTCACTGTAAAATCAGCGAAAAAGGATGATAGATTATCTGCATATTTTCACTGGCAGTGATTACGATTCCAGCCTGACCGAGAATAGTCCAATTTGATGAATACCAATTTCATTCTATACAAACAGCGTTTTAACACGACGACCGATCCAGCCTATTGCCCCGGAGCGAAGCGGAGGGCCGCAATGCTAGCCTGGCGTATTTTTGTCAACTCAACACTCCATATACCAATTTTTGCCATTATCTTGTATTTTTATCAACTCAACACTCCATATACCCATTTTTGCCATTTCCTTGTATTTTTGTCAACTCAACACTCATCAATTTTTGCCATTTCATAGTATTTTTGTCAACTCACCATTTGACAAAAATACAAGGAATTGGTAAAAATGGGTATATGCAGTGTTGAGTTGACAAAAATACAAGGAAATGGCAAAAATGGATATATGGAGTGTTGAGTTGACAAAAATACAAGGAAATGGCAAAAATGGATATATGGAGTGTTGAGTTGACTAAAATACAAGGAAATGGTAAAAATGGGTATATGGAGTGTTGAGTTGACAAAAATACAAGGAAATGGCAAAAATGGGTATATGGAGTGTTGAGTTGACAAAAATACAAGGAAATGGCAAAAATGGGTATATGGAGTGTTGAGTTGACAAAAATACAAGGAAATGGCAAAAAAGGGTATATGGAGTGTTGAGTTGACAAAAATACAAGGAAATGGCAAAAATGGGTATATGGAGTGTTGAGTTGACAAAAATACAAGGAAATGGCAAAAATGGGTATATGGAGTGTTGAGTTGACAGAAATACAAGAAAATGGCAAAAATGGATATATGGAGTGTTGAGTTGACAAAAATACAAGGAAATGGCAAAAATGGATATATGGAGTGTTGAGTTGACAAAAATACAAGGAAATGGCAAAAATGGATATATGGAGTGTTGAGTTGACAAAAATACAAGGAAATGGTAAAAATGGATATATGGAGTGTTGAGTTGACAAAAATACAAGGAATTGGTAAAAATGGGTATATGCAGTGTTGAGTTGACAAAAATACAAGGAAATGGCAAAAATGGATATATGGAGTGTTGAGTTGACAAAAATACAAGGAAATGGCAAAAATGGATATATGGAGTGTTGAGTTGACAAAAATACAAGGAAATGGCAAAAATGGATATATGGAGTGTTGAGTTGACAAAAATACAAGGAAATGGTAAAAATGGATATATGGAGTGTTGAGTTGACAAAAATACAAGGAATTGGTAAAAATGGGTATATGCAGTGTTGAGTTGACAAAAATACAAGGAAATGGCAAAAATGGATATATGGAGTGTTGAGTTGACAAAAATACAAGGAAATGGCAAAAATGGATATATGGAGTGTTGAGTTGACTAAAATACAAGGAAATGGTAAAAATTGGTATATGGAGTGTTGAGTTGACAAAAATACAAGGAAATGGCAAAAATGGGTATATGGAGTGTTGAGTTGACAAAAATACAAGGAAATGGCAAAAATGGATATATGGAGTGTTGAGTTGACAAAAATACAAGGAAATGGTAAAAATGGATATATGGAGTGTTGAGTTGACAAAAATACAAGGAATTGGTAAAAATGGGTATATGCAGTGTTGAGTTGACAAAAATACAAGGAAATGGCAAAAATGGATATATGGAGTGTTGAGTTGACAAAAATACAAGGAAATGGCAAAAATGGATATATGGAGTGTTGAGTTGACAAAAATACAAGGAAATGGCAAAAATGGATATATGGAGTGTTGAGTTGACAAAAATACAAGGAAATGGTAAAAATGGATATATGGAGTGTTGAGTTGACAAAAATACAAGGAATTGGTAAAAATGGGTATATGCAGTGTTGAGTTGACAAAAATACAAGGAAATGGCAAAAATGGATATATGGAGTGTTGAGTTGACAAAAATACAAGGAAATGGCAAAAATGGATATATGGAGTGTTGAGTTGACAAAAATACAAGGAAATGGTAAAAATGGGTATATGGAGTGTTGAGTTGACAAAAATACAAGGAAATGGCAAAAATGGGTATATGGAGTGTTGAGTTGACAAAAATACAAGGAAATGGCAAAAATGGATATATGGAGTGTTGAGTTGACAAAAATACAAGGAAATGGTAAAAATGGATATATGGAGTGTTGAGTTGACAAAAATACAAGGAATTGGTAAAAATGGGTATATGCAGTGTTGAGTTGACAAAAATACAAGGAAATGGCAAAAATGGATATATGGAGTGTTGAGTTGACAAAAATACAAGGAAATGGCAAAAATGGATATATGGAGTGTTGAGTTGAC
The DNA here is from genome assembly GCF_014529535.1 of Bradysia coprophila. Classification (NCBI taxonomy): domain Eukaryota; kingdom Metazoa; phylum Arthropoda; class Insecta; order Diptera; family Sciaridae; genus Bradysia; species Bradysia coprophila. Next base: position 2,114,041 of record NW_023503375.1, read on the forward strand.
AAAAATACAAGGAAATGGTAAAAATGGATATATGGAGTGTTGAGTTGACAAAAATACAAGGAATTGGTAAAAATGGGTATATGCAGTGTTGAGTTGACAAAAATACTATGAAATGGCAAAAATTGATGAGTGTTGAGTTGACAAAAATACAAGGAAATGGCAAAAATGGATATATGGAGTGTTGAGTTGACAAAAATACAAGGAAATGGCAAAAATGGATATATGGAGTGTTGAGTTGACAAAAATACAAGGAAATGGTAAAAATGGATATATGGAGTGTTGAGTTGACAAAAATACAAGGAATTGGTAAAAATGGGTATATGCAGTGTTGAGTTGACAAAAATACAAGGAAATGGCAAAAATGGATATATGGAGTGTTGAGTTGACAAAAATACAAGGAAATGGCAAAAATGGATATATGGAGTGTTGAGTTGACTAAAATACAAGGAAATGGTAAAAATGGGTATATGGAGTGTTGAGTTGACAAAAATACAAGGAAATGGCAAAAATGGGTATATGGAGTGTTGAGTTGACAAAAATACAAGGAAATGGCAAAAATGGGTATATGGAGTGTTGAGTTGACAAAAATACAAGGAAATGGCAAAAAAGGGTATATGGAGTGTTGAGTTGACAAAAATACAAGGAAATGGCAAAAATGGGTATATGGAGTGTTGAGTTGACAAAAATACAAGGAAATGGCAAAAATGGGTATATGGAGTGTTGAGTTGACAGAAATACAAGAAAATGGCAAAAATGGATATATGGAGTGTTGAGTTGACAAAAATACAAGGAAATGGCAAAAATGGATATATGGAGTGTTGAGTTGACAAAAATACAAGGAAATGGCAAAAGTGGGTATATGAAGTGTTGAGTTTACAAAAATACGGCCGGCTCGCATAGCGGCGTCCGCTTCGCTCCGGGGCAATGGCTGGATCGATCGCCGTGTTAAAACGCTGTTTGCATAGAATGAAATTGGTATTCATCAAATTGGTCCTTTACCAATAAAATCTTCATATATCAAGAATCGGTGACATAAATCTTGATATATCAAGATTCGTGTCACCAAATCTTGATATATCAAGATCCGTGTTACCCAATCTTGATATATCAAGATTTTTACTAATCTTGTGCTAAATTCAAGGACATTAACAGATGAATAGTCGCGAAAATTGGTTGAGGAAGTCCGGAGATCAAGTCGAAAACATTCGCATCAAACACTGGGCGATGCGTTCAACAAAAGAAGGAACTGAACTGATTAGTGAAACGTTTGCCGTGTGAGGTATAGGCGTATGCGTGAGCCGTGAGCGCGCAACTCTAATAATTTTTTTAGACATTTTCGAGGATAGTTATCTTTGAAAGTTGACTAGAAAGACACCATCTGCACTGCATACTCTTGTAGAACATTGTATGCATTCTAGGACTCATCTATAGACTACAGATCGGTTCAAATGAATTTTATTGAATTTTTGACTCTACCTCCCTGTAGTATAAACTGGAACTTTTTGTTGAAAATTTCCCGTCCCCCACTCTATCTCTGCAATTGTTAAATTCTTACGGATAATGTTGTATTTCGCATTCTCTGGTTCTACTAACGTCAAAGTGAAACTTTTTGAAACGTAGAACTCATGAGCCTCACAACCTAGAGGTAAACCAAAATTCACTAAAATAAAAAAATTAAAAATTTCTTTGCAATATGTCTTGAATGTTATCAAATATTAACATTTCCTGCAACTCTCTAACCTACATGGCATTAAGGCTGTAAATTCTGAGTAGGTTATGCAGATACGGGAGTACGCTTGACGACAATATGGCTGATTGCATCAGCAAAATTCACCTCAGGTGATGACTACCGTCAGCGTGATGATGTGACGAATTTTTTTAAATGTATAAAATCAGCAGAAGTGGAGTGATACGCGGGAGTCTATTAAAATCATTTTAAATGGTGATCTACGTGGCATATCCCCAAAGTTCGCTGGCTTAGCATAGCGTGACGTCATTTTTGTACGAATACGAACCCAATTTTAATACAAAATATTCCGTGTTTCTAATGGCCTTACTATACCTCTCTTGCCTTATAAATTTTTTAGATAAGATTCCAGTGCTCGGTACAGTCGCAGTATTTGTGTAGTGGATGTCATAATGACGAAAATGCATCATCTGATCAATATAGTTTCCATCACCTTGCTTGAGATTCGAATCGGTGTTAACGGTAATTTTTTGAATCTTGAACATCTCTGTTCACATTTTAAATATTACATTGAACGCACTCATTATTAACTGTCATCATTAGGAACCCAACTGTGCGAAAAAGACCATTTGCACAACGAATCTTATAAAAATCATAATAAGTGGATAGGAGTTAAACTGAAATAAATGGATGGAATTTGCGGCAATTGAGAACTAAGTTTTCGCACAAGGCACAAACCGCAAAATCTGGCAGAAAAGAAGGCAAAATACTGTTAAAAGTAAGTTTTATCGATTTTTATTTCACTGTTCGAAAACGTACAGAGTCCATTTGTAGTTTGATGCTGTAGTTCTAACAGCTGATTTGTGTCACTTGCATTTTGTTTACATTTTTGTTGGAGTTGTTGATGGAAGATGGATTAACCGTTGAATTTTCAAACTTTTTCAGAAATGTCTGGAAAGAAGATGTCAAGTTCAGCTAAAGGTAGAAATAGTCTACCGAGCACGAGCAGCATGTTAGGCGTTCGTACGACTCAAAAAACTGCGCCAAAGTCACCGGGATCACCCGGAATAGTCATCGCTCACATCAAGGCTCATGACAACTACAAACTTCTTCCACGCTACAGTGCTGGTAAGTACCTGGAAACATTAGTGTGGTCGAACATTACCGGTTATGAACTGGAATTCCATCTGCAGCACTAAGCCGTCCTCATGATGATTCAATGCCGGCCGAAGACCTTGATGCCATTCAATTGGAATTGGAATTGCTGCTGTCTACCGTGTCGCAGAGGGCGAGAGCTTTAAAAAGTGAATACGAGTCACTGGATCGAGAAGATAAACGGGATCGCAAAGGAAAATACATCGAGAAACAGCCATCGTCGCCATCAACGAAACGAAAACGGGATGAAAAGAAGTTCAAAGACGGTGCAAAGTACTTTGGCAGTCAGGCGAAAGTGGCCCGTGTGAAAAATGCTTCCTCACATTCTCGAGTCGTCGCTCAACACACCGATGACAGTATGGACTCGGTACCGTATTTTCCGACGAACTATGCCCTGCGCGAAAATCCTAAATTGGTTATGCCCAAGAATGATACTCCCAATAAGTTCTGGTTATCCGTCGAGCCATACTGTATGCCAATATCACATGAGGACATTAAGGTTGGTCTATCGCTGTCGCTTTTGCGTGGATTTTTGTGTCTAATTTTTGCTTCGGATTTCAGCTTCTCGATGATTTGATTGAAGAATACTCTGGAGCATTGGTACCACCAATACCAGACTTAGGCCCACATTACAGTTCGCAATGGGCGAATGAGGATCTCAAAGATGAACAGGATAATTCCAATCCGAATGCTAAAACAAACAAGCGATTTACATCGGGTAGCAGTGCCGACGTGATTAATATGTTGAAGAAAGGCGAGAAGCTTATGTAAGTATTTGACTGCTGTTGGCGATACTTCTCTTGCTCTCAGTATTCGAAGTGATCCGATCATTTATGGGATTTTCTTTGTTGTTTACAGAGGCGAAAGTGTCACAGGCCCGTTAACTCAAAGGCTTGTGGCTGCATTGCTGGAAGAGAATGTAATGCCGGATGATCAATCAATCGACAATGTTGACATTTCGGCTGAGAATTCCACGAACAACCAAACACTGTCGATGCTGAAGAATGGTATCAACATCGAACGTAGGGTCAAGAAGGAGTTAATTGAGCAAGGGCTCTTAGATCCGGAAGATTTCCAAAAAGAATGCGAAGACGAAATTCTTACCGAGATCAAGAAAGTTCGCACCGAGTTAGCATCGATTGCCGAATACAACTATGAGGAGCTGAAAAAGTTGCAAAAGGCTGCAAAGGATGAGATAAAGCGGCTAGAAGTCAAGCGGAAATTAGATGCAGTCGATCAAGAGGTGAGATCACAAGCTCTAAACTACCTTTGCAAACAGCGATAACAGATGATTTTCTCGTTAATTGCAGATAATCGAAATGTACAAAAAAATCGGTTTAATCAAGCAGAAACGAAGGCCGCTAACCAAACAGGAAAGAGACGAGGTGTTTCGATTGACAGAAGAACAGAAACGAATATCGGATCAACTAGAAGCGATGAAAGTTCCTGGACCCAGCTTTATGGATTAGTGTTCCGTTGGTCGACCCGTTTCAATCGATAGACAGAATTTGGGTATTCTACGTTATGTAATCCTAGTTACGTATTTACTAATACAATCAATGGTCAAAAATTGTCATTGTGACCGTGGTTTTCATTATGCAGTCATCTGCTATCGGCAACGATTATCCAACTGAAATGAGAGGGGAATTTTATGATTATTTTAGAGTGGCTGCTGAAACGGTGAGGCGACTTTTCTACACGGTCAATATCGTCAGGAACGATAATATCGTTTTTTAGACCAGTTTGTTTTAAACATCTAAATTTTAAACGATATTATCGATCTGGACAATATTATCGTCCAAACAATTTGTAAAAGGAAAATTACTCAGATTCGAATGATTAGTTCAATTTTTCAAAGAATTCTTGAAAGGATAATTACTCTGATTCGGATGAAAGGTTTAAGAGTCAATTCGCCAAATCTTCGAACCGCTTATATGGAATCAGGATTCAAGCCGACGCCGATCCAAATGAGCTATAGCTCAAACGAATCGTCATTCCATTCTGACAATTTCTTGGAACAACTTTTTACTCTAAAAATTTTTGTTGGTCTGACATGGCTCTTAGAAAAATTTTCTCCTGAGTTGTCGCGAAAATTGTATTTTATCAATAGCTCCAACATGCGTGATGTGAATAATGTCAAATTGTGTACGTATAAGAAGGTCAATGAGGCGAATATTGTTGACCAACAAACGCCGATATTCAACCCACCCAGCCGCCACAACAAGTGAAAAACCTCGAAAAAACTGAAATCTGTGAACGGCTCTGAGCGGCTGGGGAAGGAAGTAGCAGGAAGTTCTCACCTGTTGTTTTGTAGCTTACTTCACGCCCTATCCATTGACAACCCACACGACCATACCCACCGTCACAGATAGAAATGGAGTTGATTTTTCACAACCCATTAATTTCGGGAAAATGGTTGAACTTTGACGTTCCCCAAATAACGTTTTTTCGTGCGACTTTATCAAAATTGTATTTTTTTATCGTTTTACTAGATGATAAATAGTAAAACTAACGTGATAGCGCCAGAAGATGTGTCCTAGATTTTTTTGTAGGGGACAACATATGGGAGGTAAGTGGAAAAGACGCAAAAATTATTTTTAGATGGATATTGATTCGAAAACGGAAGCTGTCAAAAGCTGACTCACCCAAAATAATTAATATAATTTTTGTTTTGGCTTTTCCACTTACCTCCCACATATTTTGTAGGAATCTGTAGGGTTTTGTAGGGTCTGTCAAAGTTCGCCGAAGGAGGAAAATTTGCAGATTTTAGCAGATTTCGACTACTTAAACTTTTTTTAAAAAATCGAAAAACTATTTTGCTTTCAGATAATGTCTAGCATTTCCAGGACTAGTCTCATTAAAAATTGCCGAAAAAAATTGGTAATGCAAAAGGGTCCAAATCTTCGATGAAAAATGAAACTACTTGCGTCTGTTGCGAAAAATCCAAAAACTTTTACATCGTTAAAACGTTGGAAAATGAACGTGCAACGATAATAGCGAAGAAAAAATAGTACATTTCCAACCTAGGACTAAAAGTCTTTTTTAGCGTGTGAGAGGTTTCCAGACAGAGCCGAAGGCGAGGTCTGGTATCGAATACGCTAAAAAAGACTTTTAGTCCGTGGTACGAATATTATTTTTCATATTGGACAGAGAAAAAGTGCGACAAAGTGGCACTTTTCGGGTCCTAGGTATGAAAAAACTTTTTGAACCCATTTTAAAAATTACTTAACTTTCACCTCACTTTAAAAATATTATTTTTAAGAAAATTCGGAAAAACTGACGAAAAAACGGAAAATTCTGGAAATTTTTTGCATAAAAAAACTTTGAACCTTTAGCTTTCGTTTGAGCTCAATACCACCTGTGTAGCTTCGATTTCCGCTACACAGAAATTCATCGAAGTTACCTCTGCATCTAAAACTTCAACCGGATGTAGATAGCGCTAGAGGTCACTTTTTCAAAGTCTCCTAATCGTTTTGGAATACCCAAATGCATATTTATCAATGGTAAAAAATTCACGCTTTTATACCAAAATGCAGCTAGTAGTACCTACTAAAGAATTCTAAATAATATCGTCCTGGGCGATATTGTCGTGTTCTGAACAATAATATCGTCCTGGGCGATATTATCGTTTTCTTGAACGATAATATCGCCCAGTACGATATTATCGTTTAAACTCGTAGAGAAAACGAAAATATCAATGAAAGTTTTTAGAACGATAATATCGTCCAGAAAACGATAATATCATCCAGACAATTTTTCATTTTAGACAATAATAGAGAACTTTAGCAAATCACACAATAATGACAAAACCAATAATTTCCAACAATAACGAAAACGATATTGACACGGAAAAATTTTATCATTGTGAATCACAAATCATGGTGTTTTATGTAGTGGTAGAATTTCAACTTTCTTGTGAAAGTACTTTAACAAAAATTAAATTTAAATTTGGGAGCTATGAGGGTTCCGAGCTATATGTCAGCCATAACTAAAAGGATATCCACACTTTCTAAGCCGGTATACTGGCATCCGTGATACAAAATGCGTGTATCTCAGTTGGAATACAGGTATCCCAGTATAAGTAATAGGAAAATCCACATTTTCTAGGTCGGGATGGTATCTCTGATACGAAAATGCGTGTATCTCAGTTGGGATACCGGCATCCGTGATAAAAATGCGTGTATCTCAGTTGGGATACCGGCATCTGTTATACAAAATGCGTGTATCTCAATCCGGATACCGGTATCCCGGTATAAGTCAAAGGAAAATCCACACTTTCTAGTTCGGGATACAGGTATCATTGATACAAAATGCGTGTATCTCAGTTGAGATACCGGTATCTCGGTATAAATAAAAGAAAAATCCACACTTTCTAGTTCGGGATACAGGTGTCATGGATACAAAATGCGTGTATCTCAGTTGGGATACCGGTATCCCGGTATAAGTCAAAGGAAACTCCACTCTTTCTAGGTCGGGATACTGGTATCTCTGATACGAAAATACGTGTATCTCAGTTGGGATACCGGCATTTGTGATACAAAATGCGCGGTGCGAAATTACTAGCTATCGCATTGCCACAGTGTATATATAGACATTCGAATTTTTTTTTTATTTAGTTTTTGTTAAAGTACTTTCACAAGAAAGTTTGAATTCTACTATCACATAACACACCATGATTTGTGAACATATTTAACCATCCCGCCTCATTCACAATGATAAAATTTTTCCGTGTCAATATCGTTTTCGTTATTGTTAGAAATTATTGGTTTTGTCATTATTGTGTGATTTGCTAAAGTTCTCTAATGTCCTGGATGAAAAATTTGCGAACGATAATATTATCACTATATAACTTGCTAATGTGTTACCCTAATATGGTCCGTTGCCAAATCGTAAAGTTAAAGATATCGAATGTCCTATGAGGTCCTATGTGTTCGTTTGTCCGGGAGAACAAAGAAAGTTGTACCAGATATATATACAAACGTTCTGAACATTTATTAATTTCATTTTAATGTAGTTACATGTTAAGCAAAATCACATATTGATCATATAGTGTAACCAAGACTGCCTTGGTGTAACGCAAAAACTGGGAGAAAATTAGTTGTCATCATTTGTAAAGCTGGTAATCCAGTTAATGTAAGAGCTAATTCTTGTATTTACGGTCGTCTGTCCTGCAACACAAGGCTCTACCCATGAAATAATACCAACCACTGCGTTGTTGAAAATAATAGGTCCACCAGCATCTCCTAATACAATAAAATAGCGAGTCATATTAAATGAAGGGAATCAATGAATAGAGTGTATTGTTGTGTCTACCTGGACAAGTGGCACCGACATTATTCCAAAAGCAAATATGTCGTTCGGTGATAAATCTCCTGACAACTACTGGAAATCTGCTCAAACAAGTCGCTCGATCTACTGTAGTGAACGGGTGCATTCTCATAGTTTCTGACAAACCACCGGCCGCTGTTATGCGCCCCCATCCGTACATATTTGCGGTATAACTAGTGAGAATGGGAGCACCAAGAGGAATCATCTGCACGGCTGCTGTAAAAATAATTTCGGTCTCTGTTCTCAATAAACCAATATCATCTGCGAACGTCACCGGCTGAAAGAAACCGTCACATGGTAATATGCATGCATATTGGAAAATACGATTGTGCTCACGTCATAGTTTTCGTGCATCACTATTCGATCTACCGAATGGATTGTCCCTCCAGAGATTGTTGGTCTTCCGACAGCAACAACAGTATTGTGTACTGTTTGTCCCGTTAAACATTGAGCGGCAGTTCCGACCCAGTGTCTGTTAATTATAAACCCTCCACCAATATGTTGACTCAAACCAGAAACTGAATGTCGAACCGAAGCCACTGAATTACTATTGGTATTGGTTGGTGCATTCGCGGCGCCTAAAAGTCGCTGTTCTATTGATTCCCGCAAATCATTGACACGACTCGGTGAACAACACGCGAATATCGCTAATAAACACAAGACTGAGAAGTGGCGGTAGAACATTTTTATTAAACGTTTCTCACAATAATGACAATTTGTTTCTCGAATACGAGACTTATATACCAGACTAATATCCGGTTGGGTGCATTTTGTCTTGCCATAAAAGACGATAAGTAAAGAACCGCGGATGCAAAACGGTAAATTTCAAGGAAAGGAGATAAAAATTATTTATTGGCTCAGTTCACTATTGGAACGGAAAGAAACACTCGACGTAGGTAATTACGCAAAAGGCTAAGTGCAACATAAGATAAATGATAAAATACAAATATAAGAAGCTTATCGATGGTTTGTGAAAAGATTAGTTAACACTTAAAATAAATATAATAATCAAGGATTAAAATTGGGAAATGCCAAGGGCAGCCAAGGATGCTGCTCTATCCTAATGAGTTTAAATAAAACTTACTCAAAAAAAGAACCGCCATTCCAACACATAAGACGCTAAAAAAGTTTGATCTCAGCGACACTTTTTTACAACAAAAAAATATTTTGGGTAAAATTGAGGGACAGTAGTATAAGTAAATTATGTTGGCAAAGGATTGAAATATATATTATACCGAATTTACCTAAATATACAGAAACTTAAATTATCTATAAATTTCAGTAAATTCAGTAAATTTACCAATAATAGGTCACGTTTCTGATTGAAGGATCTTGCTTCCAAAAAATTGCAAACGATCCCAAAGATTTTTCTTTTGGTAGGCAGAGGTTTGTTTCTCCTTTGGCTCGACCAGCAATACCCACACGCCACACGTCTCGATAACATTTTTGGCAAGAGGTGTATAATCTTATATAATTCATTATATTTGTTATATCTGTTATTTGACTTGAAAGGCATCGGGGAATCTGGCAGACGCGATGATAGTATACGTCCTTTTACAAACATGTAACGAAAAGTCATTTAGAAGTGAATCTGGCACGCCATCAGTTTGTATGGTGTGCCAGATTACCCCACGCTGCCACCATTATAATTAATGGAATTGCCGTTATATTGTTCCGATATTGGTCAAAATTGAGTTAATAACAGTAAAGAGCTTCAAAATAATTCTAACGGGAAAAATTCTATTGGTATACTCAAAATTTCCGTCGCTGGAATATATTTTCCCACTAGGAAAAAGGCATGAGCATTCAATTCTTAGATAGTAAGTATTACCGCACAGATCATATGCAATTAGTCGTTCTGACGGGTAAAGCCGATGTTCCAATTGATATTTGGATGAAAGCTACTAGTGCTTCACTAGTCGGTTCTGCAACTCAAGGCTCTGCGCATCTCCTAGAGAAAACGATAGCAGTGAACCAACCACGAAGAATTTTCAAAAGAGGCCTCCTCGACGCAGTAGTCGAAATTTCTGATATAATTTAAGTTTGCGCTATGAGTAGAGCAGGCACATTCGTAATTATTAGAAGGTCATTCAATAAAAAAAATGAATTTGAAGATTTGAAACATACCGTTTTTTTTTATTATTTTCTACCCCACATGGTGCATCTTTTTTATGCAATTGAGCGAGCGAATTCGATACTTACGCTGAATCAGTTTTATTTCATCAAAAAATGAGTGCGAAAAACAATTTACTGCACGCTAAATGAATGCGAAATAGTTATTTACGTAACAATAATCGTTTGGAGGTATATTATCGCATTAGATCTCAGATTGCGAAACCGAGGCGAAGCTGAGGTTGGCAAGACATCGTGATAATATACCAGCATACGATTCGTCTTGCATACAACGTTTTATGCAATAAAGAAAATCGAATAAATACGCGTCGATGAGGCCCATCTTAAAAATTCAGTTCTCGTGCTTGGTTCAGTGATATTACATAGGAAATTGTGTTCGTCTGTCCGGGAGAACAAAGAAAGTTGTACCAGATATATATATATATATACAAACGTCCTGAACATTTATTAATTTCATTTTAATGTAGTTTCATGTTAGTCAAAATCACTTATTGATCATATGGTGGAACCAAGACTGCCTTGGTGTAACGCAAAAAATGGTAGAAAAATTAGTTGTCATCATTTGTAAAGCTGGTAATCCAGTTAATATAAGAGCTGATTCTTGTATTAACGGTCGTCTGTCCTGCAACACAAGGCTCTACCCATGAAATAATACCAACCACTGCATCGTTGAAAATAATAGGTCCACCAGCATCTCCTAATACAATAAAATATCGAGTCATATTAGATGAAGGGAATCAATGAATAGAGTGTATTGTTGTGTCTACCTGGACAAGTGGCACCGACATTATTCCAAAAGCAAATATGTCGTTCGGTGATAAATTTTCTGGCAACTACTGGAAATCTGCTCAAACAAGTGGCTCGATCTACTGTAGTGAAAGGGTGCATTCTCATAGTTTCTGACAAACCACCGGCCGCTGTTATACGCCCCCATCCATACATATTTGCGGTGTAACTAGTCAGAATGGGAGCGCCAAGAGGAATCAGCTGCACGGCTGCTGAAAAAATAATTTCGGTCGCTGTTCTTAATAAGCCAACATCATCTGCGAACGTCACCGACTGAAAGAAACCGTCACATGGTAGAATTTATACAAATTGTAGAATACGATTGTGCTCACGTCATAGTTTTCGTGCATCACTATTCGATCTACGGAATGGATTGTCCCTCCAGAGATTGTTGGTCTTCCGACAGCAACAACGGTATTGTTTACCGTTTTCCCCGTTAAACATTGAGCGGCAGTTCCGATCCAGTGCTTGTTTATTATAAACCCTCCACACACATGTTGACTCAACTGAGAAGTTAAATATCGAACCGAAGCCACTGAATTACTATTGGTATTGGTTGGTGCATTCGCAGCGCCTAAAAGTCGTTGTTCGGTTGATTTCGACAAAACATCTGCACGACTCGGTGAACAGTACGCGAATATCGCTAATAAACACAAGACTGAGAAGTGGCGGTTGAACATTTTTATTGAACGTTTCTCACAATAATGACAATTTGTTACTCGAATACGAAACTTATATACCAGACTAATATCCGATTGGGTGCATTTTATCTTGCCATAAAAGACGATAAGTAAAAAACCGCGGATGCAAAACGGTAAATTTCAAGGAAAGGAGATAAAAATTATCTATTCGCTCAGTTCACTATTGGAACGGAAAGAAACACTCGACGTAGGTAATTACGCAAAAGGCTAAGTGCAACATAACATAAATGATAAAATACAAAAATACAAAGCTTGCGCTTATCGATGGTTTGTGAAAAGATTAGTTAACACTTAAAATGACTGTGATAATCGAAGCATGGCAGAAAAGGGGCAAATATCAAGAGTATCAAAGGATGCTGATCATGGATTTCCAAGGATTGGTTTTATTTTGAGGTAGTCTGTGAACATTTATTAATCTTCGAGTTTATATTAACTGGTTCAGCAGAACCTTTATTTTATTCATTTGCCGTTTGGCTTGAAAATCCGTAATTGCAGTTGAACAGAAGGCTCGGACTTTCTATTCTTAGATACCATTCCGCACAAATCACAATACAATTAGTCGTCCCGACGGGTGAAGCTCACGATCCAATTCAGATAAGTGCTGATTCTTGTATGAACACTAGTCACTCCTGCAACACAAGGTTCTGCCCACGAAATAATACCGACCACTGTATTATTGAACACAATAGGCCCACCAGCATCTCCTAGAGTATCACACACACAGTCATTATTATTTGCAGGTCATTCAATACATAAAACAAATTACTACATAGCACTAAACCAAGCACTAGAACCGATTTTTTCTCCTCTCATATATAAAATTGCGACGCAGTAGCGTTCTACCGTCAACCTTATAAAGATAGTTTATATTCAATTTTTTTTAATTGCGTCGAGGCGACTTCTCTTGCAAATTCTGTTCTCGTGATTGGTTAAGTGCTACCATCGCTGTTAACCTGGACAAGTAGAACCTCTACTACTCGAAAAGCAGATCTGTCGCTCAGTAATAAATCTCCTGGTGACGACTGGAAATCGGGCTAAACAATCGGCGTGATTTACGGAACCGAATGCTTGCGATCTCAACGTTTCTGAAAAACCACCATTCGCTGTTGTGAGCCCCCATCCATACATATTTGCGTTAAAATTAGTCGCTACTGCAGTGCCGAGAGAAATGGGCTGCACGGCTTCTGTAAAAATTATTTCTGTCAAGGTTCTTAATAAACCAACATCATTGGCCAACGACAACGTCTGAAACAAATTGTACAAAATGTAATACTATTCATAAAAGTTGGCGAAAGCATCCGTGCGTACATTATAGTTGGGATGCTTCACTACTTCATTGATTTCATGGATTACACCTCCTGTAATTCTAGGTCGTTCCACAGCAACTACAGTATTGTTTACTGTTTTCCCCGTTAAACATTGAGCGGCAGTTCCCACCCAGTGCTTGTTGATTACAAATCCTCCACAAACATGAACACTCATCTGAAGATTTCGCAATCGAACCGAAGCGACCGAATTTCTACTAATGCTACTGGTCGGTGCATTCGATGCACCTAAAAGTCGTGGTTTTATTGATTCCGGTGAACAACTTGCGAATATCGCTAATAAACAGAAGACGGAGAAGTTTCGATTAAACATGTCTGTAGAACGATTCTTACAACAGTGACAATTTGTTACTCATAATTCGAACTTATATACTAGAGATTCGAGTCCGATTGAGTTCACGTTATCTACTCATCGAAAACAATAATTAAAAAAACGATGCAAATTGTTGAACGTGGAGGTGCAATGAAATACTTTAGGCACATAAAAAATTGCTGCCACCAAATGTTATCTTTCGGATGATCGCAATGAGTACAGTAGAAAATTACCTAGGATTATCCGTACATTTTTTGGGTCTGAAGATTTAGTTGTCTCAAAATGCGACACTCTTCCATCTCACTTCCGCTTTGAATGTCCTATGGCTTTGTATCAGTGTTTTACTTACGGTAATAGAGTGAGTTTAACAGTAAACGGAGAGAAAATGGAGTACTTTTTCCGGGAGTGGAAATCAAGACTTAGACAATGCTTCACTGCTTATCGGTGTCGCCATCCATTTCTTTTCATAGTTGAAGGAAACGTTTATGGAAAACACTTTTAATTTCCATGGTAGGTATTCATGATGTGACAATGTTTTGATTACCTATGCATGCACCTCATGTTATCATTGTGCGTTAATTAAAATTTTGAATTTTAAATTTCAATAAAAAAAGATAATTATCTCTACCAAGCCATTATCAACGAAATTTAAAAGCAAACTAATTTGTAGGTCATGTATTTTGTGCATCGGACATGGATCATATACGTCTTATGCGTACGATAAGCCATCAATATTTATTTTTTATGTCTCTGTGTGTTAAAACTAAGACATTATGCATCAGCTCGGAGAGGGAGTTTGGGTATATCTTTGCATCGACACATAAAAAATGATATGCACCTATGTTTAAACGTTTATTTTGGCAAGTTGGATTATGACCCGCTCCTTCGGCTTAGGATCACACTCCCCACTTCGTAAAAACTAGGCCCCACCTCTTGGGTGGGTCCGATCCCTTGACTGGCTTTTTCTATAATTCCAGTCTTAGTTTTCTAACCATTTTTAAATGAGATCACAAAATTAAAGTCACATGAAAAGGTGATGTCTCTTTTATTCAGAAAACAGCAGTCATCACATGCTTCATTTTACTCATATTTATTTAATTTCCTGAAGAAACAAAAAGAGCTATGAGTTGAAGGTCCAGCGAGCGATGTCTTACTCCTAATATGAGTCTCCTATATAGTCTACTAAAAGCGCTGAACAGGTGGCGCATTTTTTGCCTACCTCTTAAAAAAAACTCATGTGAATTACGGCCCTCGCTTCACTCTGGCAAAATTCACACTCGTGCAAACACTTTAGGAACGAAAAATTTCTTTTAAGAACACGATTTCACGCAAAAATTGTCGTATATCGCAGATTACCAGTCCAATAAAGTCCAAGGTTCGAATTTAACCACATGAATTACGATACTGGTTGAAAACACTTAATATTTTCAAATCTGCGATTTTTGAAGCCTCCCAGAATTACTCAAGTTATCGAGTTATCAAGCAAGCAAGATTGTTCTAGACTTCTAGATTGCGTGACCAGGAATCCATATTCACTTACTCGTGGGAAACATTTTTTTTTCTGGAAATCCGTTGCAAAAATGTCGTGGTAACAAGTTGTGTTTACAATTATTCTCCAACCTCACTACTCCAATATTACCCTTTTTCGAACTTAAAATCGGGTAAAAATTACTTAAGTTATCACGATAACAAGGAAAAGCGTCTGAGTATAATTTCTCCCATATCTTGTAACAACGATCACAAAATTATATTCACATGAAAGATCAATGTCTCTTTTATTTAGAAAACAGCAGCCATCACATGCTTCATTTTACTCAAATTTAATTTAATTTTCTGCAGAAAAAAAAAGAGCTATGAGTTTCTGGCCCAGCGAGCGATGTTTTACTATTTTACTCTATTACAAGTCTTTTTATTGTCTCCTAAAAAGCGCTATGAGTGTCAAATAACAGAAAACATACAAAACATACGCTATGAGTGGAAGATCCAGCGAGGCGAGGTACGTTTAACACCTAACATGAGTCTCCCATATAGTCTACTAAAAGCCTGCCTACCTCTTGAAAAAATATAACTCGTGTGTAGGGATGAGCGGGTTGGGGTTTTTTCAACACCCGACCCGACCCGTTTTTTCATTTCTGAAACCCGACCAAAGTAAACCCGATAAACTCTTAACCCGCCCAAACCCGACCCGACCCGATTTTTATTTTTGAAACCCGATCCGAAAGCAACCCGAAAGTTTTATAACCCTTCAAAATTTGTTTAGCAAATTAAGTTCAAATTTATGTGAGAAATGCGTGAAACTAATTTAATATTTTCAGATTTACGTTAAAACCGTGAAGAAACAACTTATATTGATACTTTTTATAAAATTTTAAATACTTCTGGTTGGAACTTTTAAATACTCCTGAAACCCGCCCAAGCCCGACCCGACCCGAATATTATTTTCGAAACCCGATCCAAAGCAAACCCGAATTCTCTACAACCCGCCCGCCCAAAACCCGACGGGTCGGGTCGGGTTTGCGGGTTACCCGAATCTTCGGGCCAACCCGCTCATCCCTACTCCAGGCTTTGTGGGGTGTCGAGTGCATAGATCAGGGCAGCATCATGTGCAAATGTGCAAAAATGGGAGTTTTCTAGCGGCCATAAAAAAATTCCCAGAAAATGTGCAACGCTTATATAATGATAAAAAAGAATTACCATAAAATGTGCAAAAAATGGGAGTTTTCTACCGGTCATAAAAAAAATTCCCAGAAAATGTGAAACGCTTATATAATGATAAAAAAGAATTACCATAAAATGTGCAAAAAATGGGAGTTTTCTACCGGTCATAAAAAAAATTCCCAGAAAATGTGAAAAAATTGGAGTTTTCTAGCGGCCATAAAAAAATTCACAGAAAATGTGCAAAAAATTGGAGTTTTCTAGCGGCCATAAAAAAATTCCCAGAAAAAGTGCAAAAAATGGGAATTTTCTAGCGGCCATAAAAAAAATCCCAGAAAATGTACAAAAAATTGGAATTTTCTAGCGGACATAAAAAAAATTCACAGAAAATGTGCAAAAAGTGGGAGTTTTCTAGCGGCCATAAAAAAAATTCCCAGAAAATGTGCAAAAAGTGGGAGATTTTTAGCGGCCATAAAAAAAATTCCCAGAAAAAGTGCAAAAAATGGGAATTTTCTAGCGGCCATAAAAAAAATGGGAGTTTTCTAGCGGCCATAAAAAAAATTCCCAGAAAATGTGCAAAAAGTGGGAGTTTTCTAGCGGCCATAAAAAAAATTCCCAGAAAATGTGCAAAAAGTGGGAGTTTTTTAGCGGCCATAAAAAAAATTCCCAGAAAAAGTGCAAAAAATGGGAATTTTCTAGCGGCCATAAAAAAAATTCCCAGAAAATGTGCAAAAAGTGGGAGATTTTTAGCGGCCATAAAAAAAATTCCCAGAAAAAGTGCAAAAAATGGGAATTTTCTAGCGGCCATAAAAAAAATTCCCAGAAAATGTGCAAAAAGTGGGAGTTTTCTTGCGGCCATAAAAAAAATTCCCAGAAAATGTGCAAAAAGTGGGAGATTTTTAGCGGCCATAAAAAAAATTCCCAGAAAAAGTGCAAAAAATGGGAATTTTCTAGCGGCCATAAAAAAAATTCCCAGAAAATGTGCAAAAAGTGGGAGTTTTCTAGCGGCCATAAAAAAAATTCCCAGAAAATGTGCAAAAAGTGGGAGTTTTTTAGCGGCCATAAAAAAAATTCCCAGAAAAAGTGCAAAAAATGGGAATTTTCTAGCGGCCATAAAAAAAATTCCCAGAAAATGTGCAAAAAGTGGGAGATTTTTAGCGGCCATAAAAAAAAATCCCAGAAAAAGTGCAAAAAATGGGAATTTTCTAGCGGCCATAAAAAAAATCCCAGAAACTGTACAAAAAATGGGAGTTTTCTAGCGGCCATAAAAAAAATTCCCAGAAAATGTGCATAAAGTGGGAGATTTTTAGCGGCAATAAAAAAAATTCCCAGAAAAAGTGCAAAAAATGGGAATTTTCTAGCGGCCATAAAAAAAATTCCCAGAAAATGTGCAAAAAGTGGGAGATTTTTAGCGGCCATAAAAAAAATTCCCAGAAAAAGTGCAAAAAATTGGAATTTTCTAGCGGACATAAAAAAAATTCCCAGAAAAAGTGCAAAAAATGGGAATTTTCTAGCGGCCATAAAAAAAATGGGAGTTTTCTAGCGGCCATAAAAAAAATTCCCAGAAAATGTGCAAAAAGTGGGAGTTTTCTAGCGGCCATAAAAAAAATTCCCAGAAAATGTGCAAAAAGTGGGAGATTTTTAGCGGCCATAAAAAAAATTCCCAGAAAAAGTGCAAAAAATGGGAATTTTCTAGCGGCCATAAAAAAAATTCCCAGAAAATGTGCAAAAAGTGGGAGATTTTTAGCGGCCATAAAAAAAATTCCCAGAAAAAGTGCAAAAAATTGGAATTTTCTAGCGGCCATAAAAAAAATCACAGAAAATGTACAAAAAATGGGAGTTTTCTAGCGGCCATAAAAAAAATTCCCAGAAAATGTGCAAAAAGTGGGAGTTTTCTAGCGGCCATAAAAAAAATTCCCAGAAAATGTGCAAAAAGTGGGAGATTTTTAGCGGCCATAAAAAAAATTCCCAGAAAAAGTGCAAAAAATTGGAATTTTCTAGCGGCCATAAAAAAAATCCCAGAAAATGTACAAAAAATGGGAGTTTTCTAGCGGCCATAAAAAAAATTCCCAGAAAATGTGCAAAAAGTGGGAGTTTTCTAGCGGCCATAAAAAAAATTCCCAGAAAATGTGCAAAAAGTGGGAGATTTTTAGCGGCCATAAAAAAAATTCCCAGAAAAAGTGCAAAAAATGGGAATTTTCTAGCGGCCATAAAAAAAATTCCCAGAAAAAGTGCAAAAAATTGGAATTTTCTAGCGGCCATAAAAAAAATCCCAGAAAATGTACAAAAAATGGGAGTTTTCTAGCGGCCATAAAAAAAATTCCCAGAAAATGTGCAAAAAGTGGGAGTTTTCTAGCGGCCATAAAAAAAATTCCCAGAAAATGTGCAAAAAGTGGGAGATTTTTAGCGGCCATAAAAAAAATTCCCAGAAAAAGTGCAAAAAATGGGAATTTTCTAGTGGCCATAAAAAAAATCCCAGAAAATGTACAAAAAATGGGAGTTTTCTAGCGGCCATAAAAAAAATTCCCATAAAATGTGCAAAAAGTGGGAGATTTTTAGCGGCCATAAAAAAAATTCCCAGAAAAAGTGCAAAAAATTGGAATTTTCTAGCGGCCATAAAAAAAATCCCAGAAAATGTACAAAAAATGGTAGTTTTCTAGCGGCCATAAAAAAAATTCCCAGAAAATGTGCAAAAAGTGGGAGATTTTTAGCGGCCATAAAAAAAATTCCCAGAAAAAGTGCAAAAAATGGGAATTTTCTAGCGGCCATAAAAAAAATTCCCAGAAAATGTGCAAAAAGTGGGAGATTTTTAGCGGCCATAAAAAAAATTCCCAGAAAAAGTGCAAAAAATGGGAATTTTCTAGCGGCCATAAAAAAAATCCCAGAAACTGTACAAAAAATGGGAGTTTTCTAGCGGCCATAAAAAAAATTCACAGAAAATGTGCAAAAAGTGGGAGACTTTTAGCGGCAATAAAAAAAATTCCCAGAAAAAGTGCAAAAAATGGGAATTTTCTAGCGGCCATAAAAAAAATTCCCAGAAAATGTGCAAAAAGTGGGAGATTTTTAGCGGCCATAAAAAAAATTCCCAGAAAAAGTGCAAAAAATTGGAATTTTCTAGCGGCCATAAAAAAAATCCCAGAAAATGTACAAAAAATGGGAGTTTTCTAGCGGCCATAAAAAAAATTCCCAGAAAATGTGCAAAAAGTGGGAGTTTTCTAGCGGCCATAAAAAAAATTCCCAGAAAATGTGCAAAAAGTGGGAGATTTTTAGCGGCCATAAAAAAAATTCCCAGAAAAAGTGCAAAAAATTGGAATTTTCTAGCGGCCATAAAAAAAATCCCAGAAAATGTACAAAAAATTGGAATTTTCTAGCGGCCATAAAAAAAATCCCAGAAAATGTACAAAAAATGGGAGTTTTCTAGCGGCCATAAAAAAATTCCCAGAAAATGTGCAAAAAATGGGAATTTTCTAGCGGCCATAAAAAAAATCCCAGAAAATGTACAAAAAATTGGAATTTTCTAGCGGCCATAAAAAAAATCCCAGAAAAAGTGCAAAAAATGGGAATTTTCTAGCGGCCATAAAAAAAATTCCCAGAAAAAGTGCAAAAAATTGGAATTTTCTAGCGGCCATAAAAAAAATCCCAGAAAATGTACAAAAAATGGGAGTTTTCTAGCGGCCATAAAAAAAATTCCCAGAAAATGTGCAAAAAGTGGGAGTTTTCTAGCGGCCATAAAAAAAATTCCCAGAAAATGTGCAAAAAGTGGGAGATTTTTAGCGGCCATAAAAAAAATTCCCAGAAAAAGTGCAAAAAATGGGAATTTTCTAGTGGCCATAAAAAAAATCCCAGAAAATGTGCAAAAAGTGGGAGTTTTCTAGCGGCCATAAAAAAAATTCCCAGAAAATGTGCAAAAAGTGGGAGATTTTTAGCGGCCATAAAAAAAATTCCCAGAAAAAGTGCAAAAAATGGGAATTTTCTAGCGGCCATAAAAAAAATTCCCAGAAAATGTGCAAAAAGTGGGAGTTTTCTAGCGGCCATAAAAAAAATTCCCAGAAAATGTGCAAAAAGTGGGAGATTTTTAGCGGCCATAAAAAAAATTCCCAGAAAATGTGCAAAAAGTGGGAGTTTTCTAGCGGCCATAAAAAAAATTCCCAGAAAATGTGCAAAAAGTGGGAGATTTTTAGCGGCCATAAAAAAAATTCCCAGAAAAAGTGCAAAAAATGGGAATTTTCTAGCGGCCATAAAAAAAATTCCCAGAAAATGTGCAAAAAGTGGGAGATTTTTAGCGGCCATAAAAAAAATTCCCAGAAAAAGTGCAAAAAATTGGAATTTTCTAGCGGCCATAAAAAAAATCACAGAAAATGTACAAAAAATGGGAGTTTTCTAGCGGCCATAAAAAAAATTCCCAGAAAATGTGCAAAAAGTGGGAGTTTTCTAGCGGCCATAAAAAAAATTCCCAGAAAATGTGCAAAAAGTGGGAGATTTTTAGCGGCCATAAAAAAAATTCCCAGAAAAAGTGCAAAAAATTGGAATTTTCTAGCGGCCATAAAAAAAATCCCAGAAAATGTACAAAAAATGGGAGTTTTCTAGCGGCCATAAAAAAAATTCCCAGAAAATGTGCAAAAAGTGGGAGTTTTCTAGCGGCCATAAAAAAAATTCCCAGAAAATGTGCAAAAAGTGGGAGATTTTTAGCGGCCATAAAAAAAATTCCCAGAAAAAGTGCAAAAAATGGGAATTTTCTAGCGGCCATAAAAAAAATTCCCAGAAAAAGTGCAAAAAATTGGAATTTTCTAGCGGCCATAAAAAAAATCCCAGAAAATGTACAAAAAATGGGAGTTTTCTAGCGGCCATAAAAAAAATTCCCAGAAAATGTGCAAAAAGTGGGAGTTTTCTAGCGGCCATAAAAAAAATTCCCAGAAAATGTGCAAAAAGTGGGAGATTTTTAGCGGCCATAAAAAAAATTCCCAGAAAAAGTGCAAAAAATGGGAATTTTCTAGTGGCCATAAAAAAAATCCCAGAAAATGTACAAAAAATGGGAGTTTTCTAGCGGCCATAAAAAAAATTCCCATAAAATGTGCAAAAAGTGGGAGATTTTTAGCGGCCATAAAAAAAATTCCCAGAAAAAGTGCAAAAAATTGGAATTTTCTAGCGGCCATAAAAAAAATCCCAGAAAATGTACAAAAAATGGTAGTTTTCTAGCGGCCATAAAAAAAATTCCCAGAAAATGTGCAAAAAGTGGGAGATTTTTAGCGGCCATAAAAAAAATTCCCAGAAAAAGTGCAAAAAATGGGAATTTTCTAGCGGCCATAAAAAAAATTCCCAGAAAATGTGCAAAAAGTGGGAGATTTTTAGCGGCCATAAAAAAAATTCCCAGAAAAAGTGCAAAAAATGGGAATTTTCTAGCGGCCATAAAAAAAATCCCAGAAACTGTACAAAAAATGGGAGTTTTCTAGCGGCCATAAAAAAAATTCACAGAAAATGTGCAAAAAGTGGGAGACTTTTAGCGGCAATAAAAAAAATTCCCAGAAAAAGTGCAAAAAATGGGAATTTTCTAGCGGCCATAAAAAAAATTCCCAGAAAATGTGCAAAAAGTGGGAGATTTTTAGCGGCCATAAAAAAAATTCCCAGAAAAAGTGCAAAAAATTGGAATTTTCTAGCGGCCATAAAAAAAATCCCAGAAAATGTACAAAAAATGGGAGTTTTCTAGCGGCCATAAAAAAAATTCCCAGAAAATGTGCAAAAAGTGGGAGTTTTCTAGCGGCCATAAAAAAAATTCCCAGAAAATGTGCAAAAAGTGGGAGATTTTTAGCGGCCATAAAAAAAATTCCCAGAAAAAGTGCAAAAAATTGGAATTTTCTAGCGGCCATAAAAAAAATCCCAGAAAATGTACAAAAAATTGGAATTTTCTAGCGGCCATAAAAAAAATCCCAGAAAATGTACAAAAAATGGGAGTTTTCTAGCGGCCATAAAAAAATTCCCAGAAAATGTGCAAAAAATGGGAATTTTCTAGCGGCCATAAAAAAAATCCCAGAAAATGTACAAAAAATTGGAATTTTCTAGCGGCCATAAAAAAAATCCCAGAAAAAGTGCAAAAAATGGGAATTTTCTAGCGGCCATAAAAAAAATTCCCAGAAAAAGTGCAAAAAATTGGAATTTTCTAGCGGCCATAAAAAAAATCCCAGAAAATGTACAAAAAATGGGAGTTTTCTAGCGGCCATAAAAAAAATTCCCAGAAAATGTGCAAAAAGTGGGAGTTTTCTAGCGGCCATAAAAAAAATTCCCAGAAAATGTGCAAAAAGTGGGAGATTTTTAGCGGCCATAAAAAAAATTCCCAGAAAAAGTGCAAAAAATGGGAATTTTCTAGTGGCCATAAAAAAAATCCCAGAAAATGTACAAAAAATGGGAGTTTTCTAGCGGCCATAAAAAAAATTCCCATAAAATGTGCAAAAAGTGGGAGATTTTTAGCGGCCATAAAAAAAATTCCCAGAAAAAGTGCAAAAAATTGGAATTTTCTAGCGGCCATAAAAAAAATCCCAGAAAATGTACAAAAAATTGGAATTTTCTAGCGGCCATAAAAAAAATCCCAGAAAATGTGCAAAAAGTGGGAGTTTTCTAGCGGCCATAAAAAAATTCCCAGAAAAAGTGCAAAAAATGGGAATTTTCTAGCGGCCATAAAAAAAATCCCAGAAAATGTACAAAAAATTGGAATTTTCTAGCGGCCATAAAAAAAATCCCAGAAAATGTACAAAAAATGGGAGTTTTCTAGCGGCCATAAAAAAAATTCCCAGAAAATGTGCAAAAAGTGGGAGTTTTCTAGCGGCCATAAAAAAAATTCCCAGAAAATGTGCAAAAAGTGGGAGATTTTTAGCGGCCATAAAAAAAATTCCCAGAAAAAGTGCAAAAAATGGGAATTTTCTAGCGGCCATAAAAAAAATTCCCAGAAAAAGTGCAAAAAATTGGAATTTTCTAGCGGCCATAAAAAAAATCCCAGAAAATGTACAAAAAATGGGAGTTTTCTAGCGGCCATAAAAAAAATTCCCAGAAAATGTGCAAAAAGTGGGAGTTTTCTAGCGGCCATAAAAAAAATTCCCAGAAAATGTGCAAAAAGTGGGAGATTTTTAGCGGCCATAAAAAAAATTCCCAGAAAAAGTGCAAAAAATTGGAATTTTCTAGCGGCCATAAAAAAAATCCCAGAAAATGTACAAAAAATGGGAGTTTTCTAGCGGCCATAAAAAAAATTCCCAGAAAATGTGCAAAAAGTGGGAGTTTTCTAGCGGCCATAAAAAAAATTCCCAGAAAATGTGCAAAAAGTGGGAGTTTTTTAGCGGCCATAAAAAAAATTCCCAGAAAAAGTGCAAAAAATGGGAATTTTCTAGCGGCCATAAAAAAATCCCAAAAATGTACAAAAAATGGGAGTTTTCTAGCGGCCATAAAAAAAATTCCCAGAAAATGTGCAAAAAGTGGGAGTTTTTTAGCGGCCATAAAAAAAATTCCCAGAAAATGTGCAAAAAATGGGAGTTTTCTAGCGGCCATAAAAAAATTCCCAGAAAAAGTGCAAAAAATGGGAGTTTTCTAGCGGCCATAAAAAAATTCCCAGAAAATGTACAAAAAATTGGAATTTTCTAGCGGACATAAAAAAAATCCCAGAAAATGTGCAAAAAGGGGAGATTTTTAGCGGCCATAAAAAAAATCCCAGAAAATGTGCAAAAAATGGGAGTTTTCTAGCGGCCATAAAAAAATTCCCAGAAAATGGAAAAAAATTGGAGTTTTCTAGCGGCCATAAAAAAATCCCAGAAAATGTGCAAAAAATTGGAGTTTTCTACCGGTCATAAAAAAAATTCCCAGAAAATGTCAAAAAATTGGAGTTTTCTAGCGGCCACAAAAAAATTCACAGAAAATGTGCAAAAAATGGGAGTTTTCTAGCGGCCAAAGAAATGCTTATATAATGATAAAAAAGAATTACCATAAAATGTGCAAAAAATGGGAGTTTTCTACCGGTCATAAAAAAAATTCCCAAAAAATGTGCAAAAAATTAGAATTTTCTAGCGGCCATAGTATGAGAAAATTTTCAGTGTGTTTTGGCTCAAAATGGTTCACATCAAGTTTTCGCCCAAAATAGCTGAAAATGTTCACAGATCAACTGTTTGCCCAAAATTCATGCAACAATAGACTTGCAAAATAGTCAAAGTTCATTGTACTGTTGCATGCACAATGAATTCTGACTATTGTGCAAGCCCTCTTTTTGATGCTCGGGCGCCTGAGCAGCACATAATTTTTAGATAGCATCATTCGAAAGCACAAAACCTTGCTCATAATAATCAGCAACGAAAACCACAGCCCAAAAAGGTGCTAAGGTACCTATAGAACACGGCTTATTATTCGGAATTTTAATTATTGGATAATTCAGAAAAAATTCTGAAAAAAATTCTCAATAATAAGCCCTGGTCTAGAAATAAGCAAATGACTAAAATTGAGCTAAGAACTTTTTGCTAACTTTGGGTGACTACAACACAATTTTTTTGGGTAGATCCATTTCCAATGCTGCAAAATCGGCCATACGTTGGTTCTACTGAAACGAACAATACGAACTTTGAACGAAGAAAATCAATCAATCAATCAAGAAATATAGATTTCGTAGATATTGTAAAAAGAAAAATTTGAGTTTTATGACTTGTACAAATAGCTCGATCTGGTAGCATTTGTCAAGTAAATTTAAAATATTGTTGAAAAGTACATTCTTCCCAGCGACCGAAAGCCCCTAGAAATCTCCTACAAACCTCCTCAAACTCATAAAATAGGAGGATTATGAAAGCGTGAGTGAGAGGTTTGTATTTCTTGTAATGATACAATCCTGATTGGTTGTGGACTTTCACTACAAGCTGATTTGGTGTTGCTGTCATGAAGTCAATTCGTAACTTCTTTTTATTATTCAGAGGAGGACTCAAAAGGAAAAGGCAACCATTTCAAACGACTTTAACAGCACTACGGCTAGCAAATCAGATTCACTGACAGAAATAAAAAGACTCATTGGACACAACAGTTCAAGCTACTCTTCCACAACTTCCACCTTTATTAAATTTTCAAAATTTCATCCTCAATGATTTGTTATTCTTTGGCAAATAGTCGACTAACATCATGAGTCCTTCATGGAACGCTTGAATTAATTTTTTTAATCTAAGGCTTTGGTAAAACTCTACCGTAAAACGTTCTATCACTCAGGGGAAAAATTTATCTCTCAGCTTCTTGGCTTCATCGTAGAAAAGTAAGACCCTGGAATCAGAAAATTATTAGAAACTAAATTCCTGATACAAACAACAGTCCCAATTACAGTATGGAATGAGGCGCCTGACGTATATAAGCGGGCCAAAATCCTTTATACAATCCAGAAACGCCTTCCGTTTTGACAATTTTAACAAAACAGTCACAGACTCCGCTGTAGTATTTCCCTCTGCCAGCATCGTCCAATGGTTGATTATATAAACGAGTCAGTATGACATCTGGTGGATTCACAGCAATTGCCATTGTTGTCCCGGCAATGCATGAACATATAAATGAATTTACCGTTGAATTTGAAAAGCTCCAACCACTTCTTTTCATATAATCCTTTAACGGTTCGTATGTTGCCAGTTGAGCACCATTCCCTAAGTCCAAAAAGCAAGTGCATTTATTTCTGTAATAAGCTCGTAATGAAGAGCTCTATCACCTAAGCCAGCTCTTGGAATGTTAGCAGAAGCACCACGGTATAAACCACGAATACCTCGTGCTTTATATATTTTTTTGAATGCTGAAATCATTCCATCGTGTTTTCTCTGGAAGCCAACGGCCTCTTTAGCATCCGAATAAGACTGCATGTGAGTTTTAACTAAATAAAACGGACTGCCTAAACATGATCCGATTGAACCACCAAATGCTCCCCATAAGTATCCACGCCATACTGACATATGACCCTCACTGCTTTTCGTCCATCCAAATGTAGTAGCTGTATCAAATATTCCTAAACTGGAGCAGTGAGAAATGATAAAAATTTCACCTTAATGAGCAGAACAATCGACAAACGTTCATGACTTAAGTCGCTTTACCGTATTGAATTTTGGCAAAACTTTAACCCAAGAGCTGGTCCCAAACCTTTTTGCAACGCTTTAACACCCTCATCACAACCAATTCGGAACAGTCCGTGAAAAAATCCCCGATAAATTCTCTTATTCGGATCGATTTTAATCAATTCACCTTGCAGTTGTAATCGAATTTTAACAACCTAAACAATGGCACGTGATATTTGTGTATTATTTGAGATGAAACTTGTTTGATGAATTAAAAGTGCTACGTACTTCTAGTGGATTGGTGAAAACAGTTGCGAAACAGGTTGAAATGCCGGCTACAAAGAAATTCGAGTAACGAATATCTTGCAGCGACATTTTATTCAAAATCAAAGAGATAAACTCTTATGGGAAAAAGATTTTTTTATTTATAAACAAACCTGACAGTGACGTTCGAGTATCTACTTTGCAGTGTAGAATAAGATCAAACGAAAAACAGTGTAAGACGATCATATCACAAGATTCAAATATCCAGTTTAAAAAATCCAAGGTTATGTTGCACGGAGAGTGAATTTAGGAAAAATTGTGAAGCGATTTGTACTGTTAAAGGGTGTGGCGGCTTTATTGATGGTTCTGGTAACTTGCAAAAGTTGTAACGAACTGTTCACAAAATTTGAATTGAAAGAAGGCATTATTCTTTCATAACGAATCGTTACCATTTTTGTTTGATATCATTTTTTATGATATTGAACATATGTTTTTACATAAAAACCACAAAAATCCAAAAAATCAAAGGGAAATTATATTCGACCATTATTTTTCTTGTGAATTTTTCCTGTTACAAATATTTCAATTCTCTCTACTATACCATTAAATTGGTACCAACTGTTCGTTCGTTTATTAAACAGCGAACTCACGAACCACCAGTGAACCGTGATAAATGTGGTAAAGTGCTTGCTGCAGGAGGTCTCACACTACACAAGAAGTCAAGCATTCAAAACGAAATTCTTCGATGTGTGGCAAAGGCTCGCTTCGACACAAACTCTTGTACCCCACACAAAATAGAAGATTTATTCTAGTAAGGGTTGTTCCAGTCAAAAGAGTAAACAGAGGCAGGCAAGTAATCACCGAGGGGGAAAATACTTCGAGGAACGCAGATCTTCAAATTTCTCCCCGCATAATGTTTTCAATCTTAGGATCAAAATTGATTTATCGACTCTCTGGCTAACTCGTACAAGGGAAAATTAATCTGCCTCTAATGCAACTCCAAACTTTTACTATAATTTGTACTAGGAAAACATTATTTGTTAACCGAGAGGAGAAAATAGGAAATCCCAATTTCGCTGGAGTTTGAATTTCCTATTTCTCCCAGAGGTTAACACAATGTTTTTCATGTGTGCATGGTGTGAATAACCGTTTTTCTAGGCGATACGAAAACATTGATTTTTTTAAAGTAACAGTTCAGATGAGAAAATACGATTCGCCCAATCGTCAATAAAACGAAATTTTCCACAGCCCTGCTACTAGCGAGGCTACTAGCATGAACATAAAAAATATTCGGAAGCTGATGAAATCAAAGTAGGTATTGCGTTTCTTTTGTATAGATAGATAAATAGATGATTTCGATGTGTGAGTTAAAACATACAATAGAGTGTTATGATGAAAGAGAAGAAGATACTTTTACAAGTACCTTAAGGCAAGTTATAATAACTAGTCTTCGGTTTTCTCGCTCTGATCATAACAGACTATACAAACAATCGTAAGCGGTAGCTCTTATCACTAAAGTCTCCGACACTTGTCAATTCAGTGTTCATGCTAGGAGCAGTGCTGTGAATTTTCTCATAACGTATTACGCAGAGAAAATAAGGTTAATCACACCACACGCATGAACAATCAAGTCTTTGTCGTCGCATTAAGAATCAAGTCTTTGTCGTGACATCTAATTGACAGGCTAACTTGTAGAAGGAAAAATCATTTTAACCCCAATGCAAATGCAATACCTAATTGCTAATTTGTAGAACGAAATATAATTGTGTACCTGTTTTACTTATAAAATTCTTGAAAATTGCACATCGATGAAACTTGGTGCTATACCAAAACAACGGTAAAACATTTTTTAACTTTTTTTTATTTTTGTATGTTCTACTAGACCCTCTAGATGCCGTACAGAGTGAGAACTCTGCAAAAGCATCTGTAGATTTTTTTTGGTTCGGACCCACAATCCAGCTACCTCGTTTAGCTAGAAAATTTTTAAACGAGCCATCAGAACAGTCGGAGCGTTTGCTGCGACTGAGCCCCGTAAAAACCCGTATATCTATTGCGTACGTGACCCTAGTGCGTCTGTCACCCTACTTTGACCGTAAGCCTATTGCGCCGGTTAATGTAGTTAAAGTAAAATTATTATGTAATGTGTACATCTTACAAATTGCGCATAGCGCAATTACGAAGCCCCGTACGACGTTCCTTTCAAATGAAACAAAAATTTCAAATCGCCCTAAAATTTTATTTTTTGAAGGGCCTAGTATCGGCCTCAGTCCGAGGACCCAAATTTAAAATTTTTTTCAACTACATTCTATTCGGCCTTTGATTACCTTCCAAATGAAACAAAAATTACGAAAAACTGATGAAATTTGCTCGAGTTATATGTAAAATACACATAGGGCCCTAGTATCGGCCTCAGTCCGAGGACCCAAATTTAAAATTTTTTTCAACTACATTCTATTCGGCCTTTGATTACCTTCCAAATGAAACAAAAATTACGAAAAACGGATGAAATTTGCTCGAGTTATATGTAAAATACACATAGGGCCCTAGTATCGGCCTCAGTCCGAGGACCCAAATTTAAAAAAATTTTCAACTACATTCTATTCGGCCTTTGATTACCTTCCAAATGAAACAAAAATTACCAAAAACGGATGAAATTTGCTCGAGTTATATTGAAAATACAAATAGGGCCCTAGTATCGGCCTCAGTCCGAGGACCCGAATTTAAATTTTTTTTCAACTACATTCTATTCGGCCTTTGATTACCTCCCACATGAAACAAAAATTACGAAAAACGGATGAAATTTGCTCGAGTTATATTGAAAATACAAATAGGGCCCTAGTATCGGCCTCAGTCCGAGGACCCAAATTTAAATTTTTTTTCAACTACATTCTATTCGACCTTTGATTACCTCCCACATGAAACAAAAATTACGAAAAACGGATGAAATTTCCTCGAGTTATATGTAAAATACACATAGGGCCCTAGTAGTGGCCTTAGTTCAAGGACCCAAATTTAATTTTTTTTCAACAACATTCTATTCGGCATTCGATTACCTTCCAAATCAAACAAAAATTACGAAAAACGAATGAAATTTGCTCGAGTTCTATGTAAAATATACATAGGGCCCTAGTAGCATTTCACTTCTAAGGCCCTAACTCACCGTCCACTCACCCGATTTTAAAAAACTTTTTTTTTCCTGGATTGGTATTGACAATACCTATCATTTGCCGTGTCATTTACATTTCCATCGTTTATTTTGCCATAAATATCACCAAAAGACCTTAAATCACTTAGGTGGCCCTAACTCACGAAGGGCCGACCCGAATATGCCCATCTTCGAACTTAGCCTCACTATTTCGACTATCTTTCAGGGGAAAAAAAATTTTTGAAATCGGATTTGATTTACTCAAGATATCGACGTGACAGACGGACAGACGGACAGACATTTTTATTGCAGATTCGTCATCTACGAACATAGGCAAACACTTTGCCCTTACCGTTTGCTTCGAATTCCATCAATTACACACGGCATCGTAATCCTATAAGCCCCTTTGTACTTCGTACGGGGCTAAAAAGCAGCGGTGCAAGCTTTTTAGAATTATTTAAAAAAAAAAAACTTTTTGCTGATTATTATTGCTAGTGTGATGGTGAATCGCGGTAGGTCGGAATCCGGAATCTCTAAAAATAAAAATTGAAATCGACACACCCTAATGGTATTCAGTGGACAAACGGAAATCACTCGCTTTTATCGGCGAAAGAAAACACATTTCACATTTATAATATATAGAATGATGTATTTGGTCTGTAAAGTCCGAGTAGAAATTAGAGACGATCAAAATTTGAGTCCAATATTTTCTCTTTGGTAAAACAACATCTACGATCCATATGTACTCGATGCATAGTTCGAAAATATAGTCACATTCGGTTGATAGGACTCAACACGTTGTTTGTGATTTGTAGGAATCAAAATAAGAATTTTTCATTGTTAGGCGACTTAAACTCGTAACACTATGTCTATAGGTAAAAAGAACTCTTTAATACTTGAATAAAATTCTTAAAAAAAGAAAAAAAAATTGTTTTAAAAAATAGATTTTGTGTAGTAGGTCGCACTCTAATTTGTATGTTAGTTCTCTTACAACTAAAATGTTTGTTTTAAAACGAAAATCAATCCAGTGACACTAATATGCACATGACAGACAACTTATTGCGTTTGATCAATATATTGGAAATGCAAACAAATGAACCGGTGGTCGGTTGATGCTGAAAAAGCCAGTGATCGAGAGATTTGAATTTCTAAGTTTTTTTTTTGTTTCTCCTTCTCATTTGCGCTCAATCAACATTTTCGTCTATTTCTTGTTCTTCTTTCCTAACGTTAGAGTGTGATGTGACGCCGTCATTTGTGCTTTGCGTCGACTGAATTCAACGAAATCCTCTTCCAATTTCTTGCGCGATTCCTCCAGTTTTCGTTTGTCTTCGGCATGGTCTTTTTTGAGCTTATCGAATTTGGCGTGGAGCTGAAAAAGATGACCAAATTTTGAAGTTGGACTTCGTCTCGAACGAGCCTTTCAAACACACAAACCTCTTTCTCATTCTCCTTGAGTTCGGCTTCCTTTTCCTTGACACGCAACACAAACATTTGTCGCATCTCGTCCTCTTTCCCTTGTAGTTCAGCCATATGATTGGATCGTTTGGCCTCGAATGTTTGTTGGAATGAAACCTGAATTGAGTGAGAAGACAGTTCGATTACTAATTTCCGGAGCACCCAGACGAATGACTTACGGGTTTGTTGTCGCTATCAACATCGGTAAAGCCCATTTGTTCAAGTCGCTTCTGACGGTACAGTTCATAATGACGGGTGTGTGTCTTTTCACGCATGTCTTCCATATTGGTGCGAATCAACATTTCCCGCAGTTTCACGAAGTCGCAATGAGCTTCGTTGTCGACTGAAAGGAGACTGAAATTTGTACCGAGAACACTCATCAAATGTCATACGAAATCACCTTGTACCGTTCCCCATGGATATTGTCGAGCACGAACGGTTTTGTTACCAAGACGAACGAACTCGGTAGATCCGACGACAGCAAACGGAACGTGGGTGTTCATAGAAACGTTGACTTCGGCGACGGTTTCATCATCGGTGGGAAATTGATAGATCTGTACGCCATTGGTCGACAGTTCTTGATTAATTTTGGCCTGAGGATTCGAAAGAAAGACGAGACTGTATTCGTGTATGATCAGCACACGCGCTCATAACCAAATCACCTTGAATCGTTGCAGTTCCGTCTTGGAAATTGTATCCGCCTTAGCAATGATTGGAATTATGTTAACTTTGGTGTCCAGTTTCTTCATACAAACCAAGTCCAACGATTTGAGTCCATGACCTACAGTCGTCAGAAATCAAATTGAAAATCGTTCAACTGAACCGCACAACATCATTTTCCTCACCTGTTGGACATATAAAGTACAGACAGATATGAATGCGACTATCGTGGCACGTTGACAACGACCGTTTAATTTTCAATTCTTCCTGCAAATACGATTCGAACTGCGAGTCGATGTAATCGACAACCGCCTTAAACGAATCGTCCTTGTTGATTTGGTCGCCGTATCCAACCGTATCGCAAATGGTCAACTTCAAACGGACACTTTTCTCTTGCAACTGATACGTGTGCGATTTGAGCTTAACATTGGGCAGTGTATGCGGACTGGGCTGAGACTCAAAGCTTGTATTGAATAACGTATCCATCAGAGTGCTTTTGCCAAGACCAGTTTCGCCGATACACTATTTAAATGAATCGTTAGGATTGCAGGTCAGATAGTCATCGGTGAAAAGCTAATCTCACCATTATGTTGAACACGAATCCGTTTTGAACACTCTTGTTCACTAGTTGATTCGGCAAACTATCGAAGCCAACATGGCCCGATAGTTTCATGCTCCGCAACGATTGATCGTTCTGGAAATTAAATAATTTGTTCAGAATATTTGAATGCTGTAATTGTCCGCTAATATAACAAATGTACCACCAAAGCTGGCATTTCGCGACTGAAATTGTTCTAACGTTTCTTGGAATTTCTTAAAAATAAAAAAAGACAAAAAACGAATTGTTTTACGGTCGCTACTGGACTGAAAGAATTCGATTCAATGACTTGACGTGGACTCAACTAAATCTAAAAAAAAATATTTTCCTGTCTAAACACCTCAAGAATGTAGGCCTTCATTTGTATTCAAAGTTGATTGGTATCGTAATTGCTGTACATATAATTAAAAAAATATGTTACGCTGGATCAATGTGTTTTCATAAAGAGCCGTATTTGTCGTTGCAGCCATTTCGGTCATAACGCTATATTCTTTAAATGTTTCAAAGACAAGAATGTAAGACACGCGCAACATGTAAAGTCAATCATCTTTAAAGAAATCATATTTTTAGAACGAAGAAAAAGGCACAATGAATTCTCCAGTGAATGAGACATTCCATGAATGGAAATGACTCAGACCCTTGTAGAGGTATATATGATATTAACAGTGCGACGGTCGACGCAAACATTTTTCGTAAACAAATCGTTCCATATGCAAAAAAAATTGATTGAGCTGAAAGTATGTTGATTCGTTTTGCATCATTAATCACAACAGTGGACAATAAAACACAAAAAATTGAGTTCAGTCAATTTAAACAGAACGGCAATACATATACAACAAAAAAAAAATCATAAACATTTTTTTTCCTGCTGCAATGTAACGCCCAATTCGACAAACAATAACCGCACAAATACAGACAAATTCCCGAATCCTTTGCATCCATTTTATTGTCCAGTGCATTATGAATCGGATTTGAACGGAATTGGCGTAATTGCAACCGGATTTTATTTATTATTTACGAATTTTTACTCACTTTTGAAATTTCAACGTCAGCTGCAGCCATTGTTGATGAAACGGTTGAAACAGAAAAACAGAACGGTTGCATTCGTCGACTCTGTTCATTTTATTTTCGTAATTTTTGGTGAATAAGAAATTATGCAGGGTTGGACACAGAACCAAGGCTGTATACTTTGGGGAGGTCACACAGATACAGATACGCGGGTTACACACCACAGTTGATGATAAAATGGCCGATTTCATACAAAAATTCACCTACTCTGATGATTCTCGTCGTCTTGATGATGTGGTGAATTTTTTGTATATGTAAAGTGATCAGAAGTGGTGTGTTCCCGCGTATCTAATAAAATAGCGGTCTGCGTGACCTCCCCAAAGTATACAGCCTTGCACAGAACGTCTTACATTTGTTCCATCGTACGGTAAAAACGATTTTTGATAAGCCGAAAACGAACGAGAGCATCCACATAACCATAACGCTTTTGTGAACATTTTGTCAACAATAATTTTTCGGTTATGTCTCTATGGATGACGCTTTGACAGCTGAATTAACCTTGGGACATACCTACACTTCATTTTCATTATACGGTACTCGTCAACATAACCCCAATTTAGTTGTCGATGAGTTGTCATTAACCTCAATTAATTGATAAGTGCAATTCGCTCGTTCGATTCATTCGACATGTATGCCAATGAAAGTAAACTCTATAGGTATGGTCTAATGTCAAAATGTGTATGGAGCGAAGGAAATAACGATTTCATATAAAGAAACTTACCTCTCAATGATTTTCCTTGAAAGGTGAGTTTGTTTATATGAAATCGCTATTTCCTCCGGTTTGTATGGACAGACCATACCTGTTTTTACATTCATTAATGTATGTCATCTGGGATCGTGTCAGACGTGTACAAGTCATGAAAATAATGTATAGGTAAGCAAGCGTACCGTATCGTCCGACACTAAATCTTGTACTTCGTTAGTTTTACATACGGTCTGCTATAAGAGTACCCTAGGCGAGAACAATGAGTTCATTGTTGTTGTCAAAGACAGATGATTATATTTTTTTATGCGACGCGACAGAGGACCGAAAATGATGGCATTTTTCTCGGATTTTCGTCCCTTTGAATGACAAGTTGAAGTTGTATACTCTTTTGATGTGGTCGATTTGAGGTAATTTAGTAATTTTGCTTGTAGACGTGACTTCTCGTTCGGGCTACAACTCGAGAAATTATCTAAAATTAATCGTTCAAAACCAGGTACATAAATAACTAATTCACGCATACACGTTTTGATTAATCTAATTTTCGCCACTTAAAAGGCTACGAGAATATGATATTTGGTTGAAGCTTTGTTTGATGACAGCTCAGAGGAAAAAATGTCTATTTCCCATTGTTTTGACAAGCTGTCACCTTTGTTTTTGTATTGAATAATTTTGTGACAATTATGGAATTTTCTAGTTTCTTTCCTCTGTAGACGAATAACTATTATAAAATCATGTGACCGGGGAAACTTTAATATACCCACTGCTAGACAATACTGCAATACTCGTTCTGAGTATTATTGAAAGAGTTGCAGAAAGATGTCAACAAATTGTGACTGGGCCATTGTACCCAAAGTATATTTAAACACTGAAGGTACCGCAGTGTCCCTGCACAAACCGTACTAACTTATTGACCATGAAAATTCTCATTTACACGTGTCTGTCGATAATAGTCATGAAACAATTCACTTTATATTACACCGCCAGCAGAGATATGTACTTACCTCTTTTGTTGAAATCATATACCTTCTCCAAAACTCAACAAAATATTTTCGAATTGTTGTGTTGTACATTCTGTTTTTCACCGCCATACCATCTGTCAATGTGACTAGCAATAATTTTAGACATTTTTGTAGAAAAAAATCTTAGTTTTTATCGACAATTCAGTTACAAATATCCAGGCAATCGCATACAAAGTACGTGAACGAATCGAAATAATTTGAAATAAATTTGTTATCATTACCGCAAATCGCCTCTGTTTAGAAATGTCTCAACCAATGGATGAACAAACAACACCACAGAAATTATTTGGAGGATGTGAGGGTCCTGATGCTATGTATGTTAAGCTTATATCATCAGATGGACACGAATTTATTGTTAAGCGTGAGCATGCATTGACATCGGGCACCATAAAGGCTATGCTGTCCGGTCCCGGCCAATTTGCTGAAAATGAAGCCAACGAAGTGAATTTTAGGGAAATTCCGTAAGTTTTGTTTCTCAATAAAATTCATTTTTTTTTCTTTTCAATTGTATTGGTGATGATTGTGTTGCAATCGTTGAGTGACAATTTAATTTATATGCGGCGGAGAAAATTTAGTTTTTTTTTGTTGTTTATTGTTCGGTTCAGAGAAAGGTCAACAACAAGTTCAATGTCAACTTTTTCTTTTTATTTCGTACAGATCTCATGTGTTGAAGAAAGTCTGCATGTACTTCACATATAAGGTGCGCTACACAAACAGCTCTACCGAAATTCCAGAATTTCCAATTGCACCCGAAATCGCCTTGGAATTGCTGATGGCCGCTAATTTTTTGGACTGTTAATTTTGTCATCAAATTGGAAAAAACTCAAAACAAAAACAAAAAAAATCCCCCAAGAATGCTGTGGTGTATAATATTTTATTAAATTAATTTTTCTTTTTATTAATTATTTTCTCGTTTAATGACTGAACGTGTGCAAATGTGGTTACACGAAATGTTGCATGAAAGTTTTTTTTTTTTTAGAGAGCAATCAACTAAATATTTTGTAAAATGCAGAGAGAGAAACTTAAAAGTTTTGGCTTTTGGTCAGAGAATTTTTTTTAATTATTATTTCCTTCAGAAAAAACCGTTATTTGTGCGCCTTGAATATTTTTTAGAAAAAAAAGAGAACTCAATTAACTCCTACAGGAAATTGTGATCAGATCTGAAGAGCAACTAAACTTAACTTTTATGTAACTCGTTTCGTTTGTTTTTTATATATGAAAAAGAAAAGAAAAGGAAATAGACAACAACAACATCAACAGAAAAATGGTTACTAATATGATGAATAACTAAAATAATGAAAACGAAAATCAAATAAAATTTTCTGTTAAATTTCATAAGTCGATTTCTGTTAGTGTTATAAACTGTACAGAAGAACACAATCATTACTTTGCATATTACGCGCACTTTCGACCAAAGTTCAAATAATTTTTTTTTTTCATTTTTCGATTAGATAACACAAAGAAGTTCGAACATTGAACACTGATTTGAAAATGGATTTTGTTTTTATCATCTCACAAATGACGAATTTCAGCTTCTTGAATGGGGTATTAAGGAGCATATTTTCGACAGTACAACATCTATATACCAAGACATGTATCTAAATCGTTCGACTCTAAGAGTGCCATAACTAGGGTAGACGTTAGTGTATATTTCTCAGCCGAAACGCATTGTAGAAAGTCCCAATAAAATTGGTGTCAAGACGAAGTTATTGGTGGCGAGTAAAATTGAAAGAAAAACATAGCTAACGCCGACCAGTACGAAACACCTATTCATATCAAAAGCCTTTAATGTGAAAGTACTTCATTTCTCTTATTTCATTTTCTTCTCTACTGACCTTTAAAATCACTTAAATTATCCACTCTTTGCCTTGTTATCATATACAAATAAATTGCCGGAGGCAATATAGTCAGCCCCGTACGAAGTCAACTTTCATAAATTCCTATTTAAACAGCTATATACCGCTATATTTACCTATAAATAAACATTTCACAGATGAATATGCTATTATATAGCTCTATATGCCTGTATGTAGCTCAATATAGGTGAATATAGATATATATAGATGTCCATATATGGAATGCCTGAAACACCCCACACACAAAACAAATTATTTCCATGTTAACAGAAACTCTCTAAATACAATTTTTCCCAAGATATATCACTTTTATTAAAATCCAATATGGCTGCCGGCAGCCATTTTGTTGGGAGACCGGAAATAGTACGTGCACTTTATATTCGTTAATACCTTTTAAACAAAAAAAAATTCATGAAATTCGGTCAAGATTTACTCGAGTTATTGACAAAATACTCCACGTTCACTATATGGCCGAGTAGCCGTATATGAGCTCACTCCAAGAGACCTAGCTCCAAGATCACGCTCTGGTGAATCGAATTTCACGAACTTTTTTTCCCCTGATTGGTACGGTCCTATCTACTACCTAATACCTATCTAATAAAGCAAAAACAGTCGAAATCCGTTCAAATTTGGCCGATCTACAAGCAAAAACTGCTTGGCGCCCTGTACCTGGTTCAAACCAAGGGGTCTAACTCACGAGTCGGTCATCCGATTTCCATAAACTTTTTTTTTGACGTAACACTTACTAATGTAGCGTTTTAATTTCTAGAGATATCTTCGAAAAACCCTAAAGCACTTATTGGGCCTCAGCTCGGGAGGGGTCGACCCAAAATCACCCATCTTCGAACTTAGCCTTTCTTATGACATTACCAAACGGGGAAAAAAAGAATTTTCAAAATCGGATGCGTTTTACTCAAGTTAGAGAACGCACAGACGGACGGACGGACTTTTTTTCCGCGGATTTGGCATCTCTAGACAACCACAATAGGTTTCCCCTTACTCAGAGAGTCCAATTCCACGTGTTACAAACGTATGCGTAAACCTATAAGACCAACGTACTTCGTACGGGTCTAAAAATTGTAGAAAGTTCTATCGTACCAGAAGAGTTGAAAATTCGAAAATATGCCTTGTCTGACTTTATTTTTAATGGTGACTGGCTACGCAACTCATTTGTAAAAATCCCACGATTAAAAAATAATCTGAACGGTCCTTTGGGAATCGATAGAATACCCAGTATGGCAATGTCCGACACTGGTTTCATTGTAACACCAATTTCGATTTCCTACAATGCGCTTCGGCTGACATAAGTACTAAGTCTATCCTCGTTATGGGTTCAAAAAGGGAAGTCGTAGAGCAATTGCTTCTCGCATCGGTTAGTTTAACGATATGGCATGGGTATGTTTCAAACGGTGATCTTGTGAATGACCGAAAATTTGTGATATTTTTAAGATGAGATATCCAGATAACTAAGAATGAAAGGCAGACTTTAATTGCTTGACTCTGACACGTATTAGCTCGTCCTATTCACATATTATTTTCATCGCAGTTCTTCCAATAATAATAATTTAATGGTGTAAGGCTCGGAGCAGGTGAAGTTTTTGGTCTTGGAAAATCTATTCAAAAGTTGTTTAATGAAACGCAATCGTGGATGAATCGTGGTTGTTAGCATGTATCACTTTTCTACGTTGCGTTAAGACTAAACTCTGTGGATCGACCTGTGAGCAGATAAACCTGACGTTCACGTGTTTTGAGTGTGTCTTACAGATAGTATTCACAACATCCATGGATCTTTGAAAAGATGGTTAAGTACATTTTCCGAGGCCTAAAAATTTTCCTGTTCTCAGCTTTCGCATCATTATTGAGACATCTTAAACATCTTACTATTGTACCGGGACTATCATTGTTACGGACTTAAATGTTTCCATTAAATCTTACAGTTGACGACAAAACGTCTCGGTAAGTAAAGATTCAAGGAAAAATAGGTCCAAATGATTAATAAATCTGCTTGTAATCTAATCTAGTATACAGGTTTAGTCGTGAAACGAATAATCTGAAGGGATTTTTCAGCTATACCCAAATGTAAGATGAGAATATTGAAACCATGCCTCACATATAAGCTAATTTACGTGAAGTTAGAAGTAATTTGAGTGAGTCGAGCTTAAGGGATTCGAAAGGATATCTGTGTTTTCATATCCGATAGTCAGATCAAACAACAGTTTACATTCTACCACACATCAGACATATATGTGCGAGAATTTAAGTAAATGTCGATAACAAACAACATTAGGTGAGTATTATGTAGCCTGTTTGTTCAAATTTCGTGCGCTTTATTTCGAATAGTAAGTGTGAACCGTAATGGGTCAAGTATAGATCATCTTCAAGGCTGTTTGAAATGCCACCCACGAAATGCCAAGTTAAGAAATGCTATCCACACTAAAAAAAATATCATACAAATGAATGAATTGAACGAAATATTTAACGAAACTTAAGTGAAGTTACGTCTGAAAGTACCGTATCTTGAAGATGATCTATAGTTACTTCGCAGGGTCCTGTTCTTGATCTTGCCGCGTAACGGGAAACGTTTGGTGACCATTTATTTAAGATCCTTTCGAACGCTGCAAAAGATTATTTAAAATTTAGGTCAATCCACGAAACCATTTATTTGTTCCAGATTGTTAAAGGCGTAAATTTAATACAATCGTTTCTCTAAAACAATTTGTAAAAGGATGAATTCAGTCCTACGTCATCGATGTTCAGCAAATTACCGTAAAATTTGGATGTTTTTGAAAGTTTGCAACGTTAATTTTGCGTATGTACAATTTAAATGCATTGAATGACAAAATATAGTACAACAATCAGTTAGTTTTCCTTTACACGTGAAGTTGTAAATATAAACATTAAAAAATTTTAGCGCTCACAAAAAACGAACGATTTTTGACACATTTTGATCTAGTACGTTCAGCACTGCCATTTTGACGTATATAAAAAAGTGAAATCAAAAACATTGTTGATGTTTAGACATGCCAAAATGGTTCTTCAATGCTATTAGAATTTTATAAATGTTGAAATTCGAAACTCGAATCCTTTCATATAAAATGTTTAGTTTTTAATGAACAAATGATATAAAATCGATAGGCCTTATCTTTTCGCAGGTAATTTAATTCATAAACACGCCCAAACTGATCCAAATTTTAATTTTCGAAAAATTCTCTTAGGAAATTGATCAAGCATCAACTGCTTACATTAGATTAGATTATTGCCGGTCCGAAATTTAGAGAACAGATTCTCTTTCTTTGAATCGATGCGTTATGATGATATTGTCTACAAATTCAACCGACACAAAGATCTCAATTCTAAAATGACATTTTGATGCTGTACTTTGAGGCTCTTGGAACATCGAGTGATTCGAGTGCTGGTCGACGATTGAGTATTTCTTCATGAAAAATTGTTCTCCTATTTTCAAAAAGGTTTCTGATGCCAAATACGCATGCACATTGTGCTTGTCTAAAAAATCTACAACTTGTATCTTGTGGCGTTCAAGCCCCGAACATTATGCTGCTTGACGATTAAATCTTCCATTTTCAAGTTGTAGATCATTTGATTCATATCTGTCGTCAGAGTTCTTGATTAAAATCTAACTGCTCTTCATCAGAGTAGTTGACTACTTTACGATCCGCCGTCATCAGGAAATCCATGACCATTCGTCCGATTTCTATTAACATCAGGTCGTTCGTGATACTCGCTTGTGGCCTCTGGTCCGCATCAATTCTTGCCACTCCCAGCTTATAGCTCAGATCTTTG
Organism: Bradysia coprophila; assembly: GCF_014529535.1. Classification (NCBI taxonomy): domain Eukaryota; kingdom Metazoa; phylum Arthropoda; class Insecta; order Diptera; family Sciaridae; genus Bradysia; species Bradysia coprophila. The sequence continues at coordinate 2,154,733 of NW_023503375.1, forward strand.
ATAAATTCTAAAGCTCTGCTGTTCTCTTCGATGCTCTGTTCTTTGTTCCCGTTTGATTGTCTCTTTGTCTCCTTTCGATTGTTACCGACTACTGTCTCAGCCGTTTCCTTTCTCTTTTCTGGACCCGTTTTCGGACCCTTCGTTACCTCATTGTACTTCTGGGCTCCGGCCACGATGAGTCAGCCGCCGGCTTTTTGCCCAGATTCAGCTGTATGTACTCTTTGTATCGTTTGTCCAAATCTTGTGCAGTTTTTCTCGGGAAATTAGCCTCCTGTCTTTCTTCTCTCATTGGTTTCTTGCGAATATTCAAGTCTGGAAACTCTGTTTCCTTCTCTGCAATGCGGAATTGGGACTGTGTCTTTGGAAAGCTTTCATTGGCTTCTGCGAACGTAATGTTCTTGAAAAACATAGACTCTTTTATGAGTTTATTCCTCATAAATTCAGGGCATTCTTTAGACGTGCTTCCGTGTTGATCACTGTGGCAATGAAAACATCTCACTGCGTTTGTACACGGGTTGACCTGTATATCGTGCTGCGTCCCACACCTGACACACGTGTGCCCCTCTCGCTTACAATATCTCTGTATATGTCCGAACCTGGTGCACTTGTAGCACTGAGTCACACTCGGGACGTCCGGTTTCACCTTCCTCCCAGAGTATCCGAAGATCACATCCTCCGGAACGTTCTAACTGCGGAAAGTCAATTTTACCGTGTTGGCCGGTATCCATTCATTCGTTTTTCTACCATTTACAAATTTCCGTTTCTGACATCGCTGTATATACCAACTATTGGTACCTTTGCTTCCAAATTCTCTTTGAGGTATTCTTCCGTGAAGAGCGTCGGTATATCAAAAGTGATTCCGACTTTGTACACATTGTACCCGGGAACGTAGACTTCTACTCCAATATTTTCGGGAATTTTACTCCCCAGGAACTCGTTGGCCATGTCTTTACTCGTAAAAATCACCTTCAATTATTTCCTCGAAATCTTCTTTACTTCTTTTATTCCTTGAACTTTCAGTTGTTTCAACTTAAGGTCTATTACAACGCAACGTCATGAATTTCCTGTACAATTTCCTTATCAGATTTCTTCTTTTCAACCATATGCACTACATACGGTCCTTTGTCTGTGTCGATGTATTTGTCAAAATCTAATTCTACTTTATCACATTCCGGTTGCAGTTTATCACATTTGTTTCGATTATCACCATTCGTCAAGTCATCGTTAGGCCTGTCTCCAATGGGGACATAATTCTCTTCATTTTCGTTTCCCGTTTGTTGTTGTTTACCTGTTTCTGTATTCTCTAACCACACTTCCTTGTCACTGCTGTAATCATTTTTTTTTCGGCTGGGTTCTTTCTTTCGAACTAACACCTACCTCCATCTTCATGTCATCGTCTTCATTCCAATTGTCATTCTTATCATTGTCCTCCATTTTTTCTTTGTCCGACTCATTTCTTTCACTTTTCTTTTTCTTCTTGATGTCCATTTGTTTCTTCAAATTTTGGACCGTTTTGATGCCTTTGGTTACATTGATGGCATTCCGCCTTGATGAGACCCTCCGGGCATCAGTCATGACCTCAGTCACTTTGGTGATCGGGCTATTGCTTCTCGACCGCACATGCCGCAAGCGGCTACACGCTGCGCTTGCAATAAAGACGGCTCTGCGATTCGCGTATAAACATCAAATACATAAGCCAATCAATGAGCTTTATAGTCGAGTATATAAGTTTTATAGTTGAACTGTAAAGGTACATAGATGACGCGTTTATGAATGTGTGTTTTGTTTTTGGTCAAATAAAGTGCGTTTAAGCTCTCAATATATAATTTTTTTTATTCTACAAGCACTGTATGTGTGTTTTATGTTCTCAATACCCTTTACAGTTCTTATAGTATAAATAACTATTACAGTGGTTTCCTCAACATCTGCCACTTGTGACGTAACTCCCTTGTAATGAAGTAGTAACTTATTTTTAATAACTAATGTTTTGAATCAGTTGTTTACACTATCCTCATCACCTGCCGATTGTGACGCATTTGTTTTTGCGTGTCGAAGCTGTAAGCGTCAGACGCACCGATATCAGATTTCGTTATTAAAATTTACATCAAGTTAAGTGTTTTACGTGTTCTTTGAGTGATAAATTCCACTCAATTCCACTAAGTGTTTTAGTGTGAAATTGATCTGTTCCGAATGCAACCAGGGGTCAGCCGTTGTAAAATAAAATGTAAAATTCGATGGGTATTTCCAGTAGTTAAACTGTTAGAAAAACCACTTTTCACGACGGCTAACAGGCCTTTGGCCGCTCTGAAATGTATTACCAAAAGCCCTACCGAAATCAAGTGGCAACAATGCTCCGAGGCTCAGTCAAATTTGCTCTGAACTATGTTTTGTATGTGGTGAAAAGAGACGAGTTTTTACTGATTCGGCAGTCGTACGAATGAAGCGACACTTTGTATAGCGCTGAATTGGTTGTACAAAGAGTCCGTGCGTGACCTGTGAGCATCGGGAGCATCGATCAGTAATGATTGTCACAAACAGGCAAAATCTATGTATGAGCAACCTCTCTCGTTCCCCATTTAGTATACTAAGTGTTCTATGGCCTGTGCATCGCTTGTAACGTCATTCAGTCATGTAGGGTAAAAGCCCGTTGTGTGTTTAATAATTAAACTTTAATTGTTACGAATATAATTTGTTCCAATTTCCTATTAACTTCGAAAAATAATTGTATTAATTTTAAATTAATTTATTTTAGCTCTTGTGGAGATACACAAAAACGATGGCATAACTGGCAGTGAAACACACAGAGATACCGACGTGTTGAAGGAAAACGATATGTCCAAAGAAACAAACTACCTTGGATCATCATCATCATGCGCTTCATTAGTTACTGTAGTAGCTGCTCGTATATTTCTATGCTCACTTGTGTAACAAATCAAATTACTGTAAAATTCTCATTATAAGTAGATTATTATAGTATGTGCTTAAAAATGTAGCAAATTGAAAAAGAATGGCTCTTAAAAACAATTACATGTTCAAGTAATGTTGTTTCATGCAGTGGATGTTAGTTTGGCGGTTCTGAGATGGTGGGTCAACAAAAAGGTGAGCTCAAAATACACTTCAATCACGAAATTTGTATCGCATCTGAGTCGAAAGTTGGTGTCCGAAAAAAGTATCCGACAGTACAGAGAAGGGGGATAGTAACATTTTTAATAAACAAAAAAAGACAACTATGATAAATTATGTTGTATGTAACAGCCTAAAACATGGAGTAAGCATCGTCCGGTGTGATCCAGTGTTCAAAAATAGTGTTGTGATGGCGAACCACGATCAATGGATTACGTATTACAAAAGGTTTCTTAATTTTTTGAAAAGATCGTTTTTTACTGGTTGCGCATTGCAGCCTTTTTTTCGCTTTTAAAAATAAAGATATTTGGTTTTTAAAGGTCAAACTTTGTGGGTGACCAGTTTTTCGCTAATACCTAAAAAATAAGGAACGTGGTAATGATAATGTCAGAGATGGTGGAATTAATCTGTTACGAGATAGTTTCCCGATCCAAGTTTTTTTTATATTTCAAAACCTTTTGCACCTTTGTGTTAGGTGTTTGTTATAATAATGAGCGAAACTTGTAGAAGTGTAAACACCTATCTTCTGTGTCGAATCAATGAAAGAAGTTTGAGCTTGTCAATTTTTGCTAATAATGAAAGTACTTCACAATTTTCCTTTAAATTGCTGTAGCTCTTCGAAAATGGAGTCTTGTGATCTGAAAATGGTATGGTAAGAAAGCTAATTGAATTTAGAATTTATTGAGCGAAACTTGTAGAAGAGCAAAAACCTATCTTCCGTGTCAAATCAATGAAAGAAGTTTGAGCGTGTCAATTTTTGCTAATAATAAAAGTACTTCACAATTTTCCTTTAAATTGCTGTAGCTCTTCGAAAATGGAGTCTTGTGATCTGAAGTTGGTATGGTAAGAAAGCTAATTGAATTTAGAATTTATTGAGCGAAACTTGTAGAAGAGCAAAAACCTATCTTCCGTGTCAAATCAATGAAAGAAGTTTGAGCGTGTCAATTTTTGCTAATAATAAAAGTACTTCACAATTTTCCTTTAAATTGCTGTAGCTCTTCGAAAATGGAGTCTTGTGATCTGAAGTTGGTATGGTAAGAAAGCTAATTGAATTTAGAATTTATTGAGCGAAACTTGTAGAAGAGCAAAAACCTATCTTCCGTGTCAAATCAATGAAAGAAGTTTGAGCGTGTCAATTTTTGCTAATAATAAAAGTACTTCACAATTTTCCTTTAAATTGCTGTAGCTCTTCGAAAATGGAGTCTTGTGATCTGAAGTTGGTATGGTAAGAAAGCTAATTGAATTTAGAATTTATTGAGCGAAACTTGTAGAAGAGCAAAAACCTATCTTCCGTGTCAAATCAATGAAAGAAGTTTGAGCGTGTCAATTTTTGCTAATAATAAAAGTACTTCACAATTTTCCTTTAAATTGCTGTAGCTCTTCGAAAATGGAGTCTTGTGATCTGAAGTTGGTATGGTAAGAAAGCTAATTGAATTTAGAATTTATTAAGCGAAACTTGTAGAAGATCAAAAACCTATCTTCCGTGTCAAATCAATGAAAGAAGTTTGAGCGTGTCAATTTTTGCTAATAATAAAAGTACTTCACAATTTTCCTTTAAATTGCTGTAGCTCTTCGAAAATGGAGTCTTGTGATCTAAAGTTGGTATGGTAAGAAAGCTAATTGAATTTAGAATTTATTGAGCGAAACTTGTAGAAGAGCAAAAACCTATCTTCCGTGTCAAATCAATGAAAGAAGTTTGAGCGTGTCAATTTTTGCTAATAATAAAAGTACTTCACAATTTTCCTTAAGGAGAGGTTAAAGAGTCTGACGTTGGAAATGACGAAACTACGCCATCTGTTGACAGGCAGCAAATGTCAGATTGTAAACAAACTAAATTTTGCTTTATCACTGAATTACAACTTTTGAGTGCGGCTTTTGCTTGGTAGCAATGGCATAATGCTAAACAAACGCCAGTCCCTGGTCTACTCACCATTGTGTGTGCTAAAATTTCCCATCCGACGTATCCATTTCCCAATGGAATGTATTTTTGTTTCACTGAAGTTCACACATTACCAGGTAAATGCCACAACGCATATCCTGTTGCTGCATCGAATTCCTGCTGCATCATCCATTTATTGCAAGAATAGTTTAGAAACACAAAATATGACCAAGTATTTTTGAGAGCGTTTGTATTGACAAAATTTACTACTTGCGAAAATATCTATGGACGTTGAACAATTTTTCAAATGTTGACTACTTTGACTAGTGAGAAAAGTCCAACGTATGTACTAGATTTTCCAGTGATAAGTGTTTTAGTGTAGCCGTGTTCAAATAAATGCATTATAACAAAGAAAAGGTACTGTAAATCTGTAACAGTTCACGGAAATCTACTTTCGGGTGAATACAATTTTTACAATGTTGCACACAAGTCGAATTCACTACGTTAGGCTGCAGTACACGTAACACAATCGTAACTCTAACAACATTAGGTATAGTACTTACGTAGCAACGCCGTTGCACATAACAACGTGACGTCAATTATAGTCACTTGCGTTCATATAATTGGTGATGACTAGGCCTAAGCCATCAATAGTTGATCTAGAAATTATTTAGTTTGCAACCTCTAATCACTTGTCTAATTTCTTACCGAGCTATAATTTCCTAGCGATTGGATAAAAACTTTCAGAAGACGAGAAAATTTTTTAGCAGAAATAGAAACCAATCGAAACATGATTCATCTTTCTAATCAATTTCAATCAAATCGATTGGTAAAACAGTTAGTTCAAATGTGTACAACAAATTTGCTACATTTAGAGAAAAAAAAAATGAACAAAAACTAAGTACGGACGGTTGACCCGTCGCATAATTGTTCACACATTTCAAAAACTACGCTTAGAACACGAAGAAACATACAATTTTTTATTTCATTTCTATTAAAATTCAACATACTTTGTCACAGTTTGCTCTGTAAAAGGGAATTTGAACTAATCGTAATTTGTCATCGAAAGATCAGACCGACCAAAATGTCGCGTTGACCAAGTATTTTTGACAGCGTTCCCTTTCGGGAACAATAAAGAGATGTGTATTGAGTTCGTACGAACACGAATATCTAGCGAAAAATTGAAACAAAACAATGACAAAAGATATCGGATTCCCAATAATTTATCATTGAATGCGACATACTGTCTGGTAATTTTGTTTTTGACATTTGAAAACATAATTTTTTGTATTTCACAAAATTTACTGTTCGCTAAATACTCACATTACTACGACCTTTTAAGCTCATTTGTTCCTCCACATGGAAAAGCTGTCAAAAATACTTGGTCACTCGACCTATTGGAGTTTTATATTTTGATAGAAATTTACAATGTGCTTGCACCCCATTACAGTGCAAGCACTAAAAACTATGTCGAATTATTGCAAAAATGCAATAAAAAATAAATGTGACTCGATACACGTGTCATCAGTTTCTGATGTTTTGTTCCAAAACGCATATGAACAATTTTGTAGAGTATATTTCGTAATGCTAATCACGTATTAGAACGTATACAATTACGTATAGTCAGACATTGGTCGTACTACGCTTCCGTTGGTAACTTACATGTACGTATCACTACGTGTTGAAACGTATTGGTAATCGCAACGTGTTTTATTAGCCGGATAATACCTGGATATAAGCCGGATAAAATTAGGATATTAGCCGGATAAATTCGGCACGTAGCCAATTCGTTTCAACAGGTAGCGATACATACCAATACGTTTCAACTCGTAGCGATACGTGCCAATTCGTTTCAACACGTAGCGATACGTGCCAAGACGTTTCAACAAGTAGCGACACGTGCCAAGACGTTTCAACACATAGCAATACGTGCCAAGACGTTTCAACACATAGCGGTACGTGTCAATTCGTTTCAACAAGTAGCGATACGTACCAATTCGTTTCAAAACGTAGCGATACGTACCAAGACGTTTCAACACGTGGCGATTCGTGCCAATACGTTTCCACACGTAGCGATTCGTGCCAAGACGTTTCAACACATAGCGGTACGTGCCAAGACGTTTCAACACATAGCGGTACGTGCCAAGACGTTTCAACACGTAGTGATACGTACCAATACGTTTCAATACGTAGCGATACGTACCAATACGTTTCAACACGTAGAGATACGTGCCAAGACGTTTCAACACGTAGAGATATGTGTCAAGACGTTTCAACACGTAGCGATACGTACCAATACGTTTCAACACGTAGCGATACGTACCAAGACGTTTCAACACGTAGCGATTCGTGCCAATACGTTTCTACACGTAGCGATTCGTGCCAAGACGTTTCAACACATAGCGGTACGTGCCAAGACGTTTCAACACGTAGCAATACGTATCAATACGTTTCAACACGTAGCGATACGTACCAATACGTTTCAACACGTAGAGATACGTGTCAAGACGTGTCAAGACGTTTCAACACGTAGCGATACGTACCAATACGTTTCCACAAGTAGAGATATGTAGCAAGACGTTTCGACACATAGCGGTACGTACCAATACGTTTCAACACGTAGCGATACGTACCAAGACGTTTCAACACGTAGCGATTCGTGCCAATACGTTTCTACACGTAGCGATTCGTGCCAAGACGTTTCAACACATAGCGGTACGTGCCAAGACGTTTCAACACGTAGCAATACGTATCAATACGTTTCAACACGTAGCGATACGTACCAATACGTTTCAACACGTAAAGATACGTGTCAAGACGTTTCAACACGTAGCAATATGTACCAATACGTTTCAACACGTAACGATACGTACCAACACGTTTCAACACATAGACATATGTGTCAAGACGTTTCAACACGTAGCGATACGTACCAATACGTTTCCACAAGTAGAGATACGTAGCAAGACGTTTCGACACATAGCGGTACGTACCAATACGTTTCAACACGTAGCGATACGTATCAATATGATTCAACACGTAGCGATATGTATCAATACGTTTCAACACGTAGAGATACGTACCAATACGTTTCAACACGTAGCGATTCGTGCCAAGACGTTTCAACACGTAGAGATATGTGTCAAGACGTGTCAATTTATTTCAACACGTAGCGATACGTACCAATACTTTTCAACACGTAGATATATGTGTCAAGACGTTTCGACACATAGCGGTACGTACCAATACGTTTCAACACGTAGCGATACGTACCAATACGTTTCAACACGTAGAGATACGTACCAATATGTTTCAACACTCAGCGATACGTGCCAAGGCGTTTCAACACGTAGCAATGCGTGTCAATTCGTTTCAACACATAGCGATACGTACCAATACGTTACCAACGGAAGCGTGGCAGTACGACCAATGTCTGACTAGACGTTATTGTATACGTTCTAATACGTGATTACCATTACGAAATCTCTATACTCTACGTGTTACAGAAACAGATGATATGTGTATCGAATCGAGTCACATTTATTTTTTCTTGCATTTCTGCAATTCGACACAGTTTTTAGTGCTTGCACTGTAAAGTGGTGCAAGCACATTGTAAATAGCTATCAAAATATAAAATACCAAAAAGTCGAGCTGACCAAGTATTTTTGACAGCTTCTACATTTGGAGCAATAAATGAGCCTAAAACCTCGTACTAACGTGAATAAGTAGCGAACAGTAAATTTTGTGAAATACAAAAAATTATGAGTACAAAAAATGTTGTCAAGATCAAAATTACCAGACAGTTTGTGGCAATCAATGATAAATTGTTGGGAATCCTATTTCTTCATCATTGTTTTGTTTTTATGAACTGTGTAATTATAAATAAAAACTATGCAGTTGGTAGTTGCGATTCTTTGATAATTGTTGAAAATAACAAGCATATTCGAAGTGAAACAATCCTATTGAAGTGTAATCAGACATACACATGACAATGAAACATTTCAGACAACAATCGCTGGAGAGAGAAACATTGGTGTTGCTGATACCAACGAATACATTACATCGATTTTTTTTTATTCGAAGACACACTACACACACAATTTTTCGCTAGATATTCGTGTTCGTACGAACTCAATACACATCTCTTTATTGTTCCCGGAAGGGAACGCTGTCAAAAATACTTGGTCAACGCGACATTTTGGTCGGTCTGATCTTTCGATGACAAATTACGATTAGTTCAAATTCCCTTTTACAGAGCAAACTGTGACAAAGTATGTTGAATTTTAATAGAAATGAAATAAAAAATTGTATGTTTCTTCGTGTTCTAAGCGTAGTTTTTGAAATGTGTGAACAATTATGCGACGGGTCAACCGTCCGTACTTAGTTTTTGTTCATTTTTTTTTTCTCTAAATGTAGCAAATTTGTTGTACACATTTGAACTAACTGTTTTACCAATCGATTTGATTGAAATTGATTAGAAAGATGAATCATGTTTCGATTGGTTTCTATTTCTGCTAAAAAATTTTCTCGTCTTCTGAAAGTTTTTATCCAATCGCTAGGAAATTATAGCTCGGTAAGAAATTAGACAAGTGATTAGAGGTTGCAAACTAAATAATTTCTAGATCAACTATTGATGGCTTAGGCCTAGTCATCACCAATTATATGAACGCAAGTGACTATAATTGACGTCACGTTGTTATGTGCAACGGCGTTGCTACGTAAGTACTATACCTAATGTTGTTAGAGTTACGATTGTGTTACGTGTACTGCAGCCTAACGTAGTGAATTCGACTTGTGTGCAACATTGTAAAAATTGTATTCACCCGAAAGTAGATTTCCGTGAACTGTTACAGATTTACAGTACCTTTTCTTTGTTATAATGCATTTATTTGAACACGGCTACACTAAAACACTTATCACTGGAAAATCTAGTACATACGTTGGACTTTTCTCACTAGTCAAAGTAGTCAACATTTGAAAAATTGTTCAACGTCCATAGATATTTTCGCAAGTAGTAAATTTTGTCAATACAAACGCTCTCAAAAATACTTGGTCATATTTTGTGTTTCTAAACTATTCTTGCAATAAATGGATGATGCAGCAGGAATTCGATGCAGCAACAGGATATGCGTTGTGGCATTTACCTGGTAATGTGTGAACTTCAGTGAAACAAAAATACATTCCATTGGGAAATGGATACGTCGGATGGGAAATTTTAGCACACACAATGGTGAGTAGACCAGGGACTCGCGTTTGTTTAGCATTATGCCATTGCTACCAAGCAAAAGCCGCACTCAAAAGTTGTAATTCAGTGATAAAGCAAAATTTAGTTTGTTTACAATCTGACATTTGCTGCCTGTCAACAGATGGCGTAGTTTCGTCATTTCCAACGTCAGACTCTTTAACCTCTCCTTAAATTGCTGTAGCTCTTCGAAAATGGAGTCTTGTGATCTGAAGTTGGTATGGTAAGAAAGCTAATTGAATTTAGAATTTATTGAGCGAAACTTGTAGAAGAGCAAAAACCTATCTTCCGTGTCAAATCAATGAAAGAAGTTTGAGCGTGTCAATTTTTGCTAATAATAAAAGTACTTCACAATTTTCCTTTAAATTGCTGTAGCTCTTCGAAAATGGAGTCTTGTGATCTGAAGTTGGTATGGTAAGATAGCTAATTGAATTTAGAATTTATTGAGCGAAACTTGTAGAAGAGCAAAAACCTATCTTCCGTGTCAAATCAATGAAAGAAGTTTGAGCGTGTCAATTTTTGCTAATAATAAAAGTACTTCACAATTTTCCTTTAAATTGCTGTAGCTCTTCGAAAATGGAGTCTTGTGATCTGAAGTTGGTATGGTAAGAAAGCCAATTGAATTTAGAATTTATTGAGCGAAACTTGTAGAAGAGCAAAAACCTATCTTCCGTGTCAAATCAATGAAAGAAGTTTGAGCGTGTCAATTTTTGCTAATAATAAAAGTACTTCACAATTTTCCTTTAAATTACTGTAGCTCTTCGAAAATGGAGTCTTGTGATCTGAAGTTGGTATGGTAAGAAAGCTAATTGAATTTCGAATTTATTGAGCGAAACTTGTAGAAGAGCAAAAACCTATCTTCCGTGTCAAATCAATGAAAGAAGTTTGAGCGTGTCAATTTTTGCTAATAATAAAAGTACTTCAAAATTTTCCTTTAAATTGCTGTAGCTCTTCGAAAATGGAGTCTTGTGATCTGAAGTTGGTATGGTAAGAAAGCTAATTGAATTTAGAATTTATTGAGCGAAACTTGTAGAAGAGCAAAAACCTATCTTCCGTGTCAAATCAATGAAAGAAGTTTGAGCGTGTCAATTTTTGCTAATAATAAAAGTACTTCACAATTTTCCTTTAAATTGCTGTAGCTCTTCGAAAATGGAGTCTTGTGATCTGAAGTTGGTATGGTAAGAAAGCTAATTGAATTTAGAATTTATTAAGCGAAACTTGTAGAAGAGCAAAAACCTATCTTCCGTGTCAAATCAATGAAAGAAGTTTGAGCGTGTCAATTTTTGCTAATAATAAAAGTACTTCACAATTTTCCTTTAAATTGCTGTAGCTCTTCGAAAATGGAGTCTTGTGATCTAAAGTTGGTATGGTAAGAAAGCTAATTGAATTTAGAATTTATTGAGCGAAACTTGTAGAAGAGCAAAAACCTATCTTCCGTGTCAAATCAATGAAAGAAGTTTGAGCGTGTCAATTTTTGCTAATAATAAAAGTACTTCACAATTTTCCTTTAAATTGCTGTAGCTCTTCGAAAATGGAGTCTTGTGATCTGAAGTTGGTATGGTAAGAAAGCTAATTGAATTTAAAATTTATTGAGCGAAACTTGTAGAAGAGCAAAAACCTATCTTCCGTGTCAAATCAATGAAAGAAGTTTGAGCGTGTCGATTTTTGCTAATAATAAAAGTACTTCACAATTTTCCTTTAAATTGCTGTAGCTCTTCGAAAATGGAGTCTTGTGATCTGAAGTTGGTATGGTAAGAAAGCTAATTGAATTTAGAATTTATTGAGCGAAACTTGTAGAAGAGCAAAAACCTATCTTCCGTGTCAAATCAATGAAAGAAGTTTGAGCGTGTCGATTTTTGCTAATAATAAAAGTACTTCACAATTTTCCTTTAAATTGCTGTAGCTCTTCGAAAATGGAGTCTTGTGATCTGAAGTTGGTATGGTAAGAAAGCTAATTGAATTTAAAATTTATTGAGCGAAACTTGTAGAAGAGCAAAAACCTATCTTCCGTGTCAAATCAATGAAAGAAGTTTGAGCGTGTCGATTTTTGCTAATAATAAAAGTACTTCACAATTTTCCTTTAAATTGCTGTAGCTCTTCGAAAATGGAGTCTTGTGATCTAAAGTTGGTATGGTAAGAAAGCTAATTGAATTTAAAATTTATTGAGCGAAACTTGTAGAAGAGCAAAAACCTATCTTCCGTGTCAAATCAATGAAAGAAGTTTGAGCGTGTCGATTTTTGCTAATAATAAAAGTACTTCACAATTTTCCTTTAAATTGCTGTAGCTCTTCGAAAATGGAGTCTTGTGATCTAAAGTTGGTATGGTAAGAAAGCTAATTGAATTTAAAATTTATTGAGCGAAACTTGTAGAAGAGCAAAAACCTATCTTCCGTGTCAAATCAATGAAAGAAGTTTGAGCGTGTCAATTTTTGCTAATAATAAAAGTACTTCACAATTTTCCTTTAAATTGCTGTAGCTCTTCGAAAATGGAGTCTTGTGATCTGAAGTTGGTATGGTAAGAAAGCTAATTGAATTTAAAATTTATTGAGCGAAACTTGTAGAAGAGCAAAAACCTATCTTCCGTGTCAAATCAATGAAAGAAGTTTGAGCGTGTCGATTTTTGCTAATAATAAAAGTACTTCACAATTTTCCTTTAAATTGCTGTAGCTCTTCGAAAATGGAGTCTTGTGATCTGAAGTTGGTATGGTAAGAAAGCTAATTGAATTTAGAATTTATTGAGCGAAACTTGTAGAAGAGCAAAAACCTATCTTCCGTGTCAAATCAATGAAAGAAGTTTGAGCGTGTCGATTTTTGCTAATAATAAAAGTACTTCACAATTTTCCTTTAAATTGCTGTAGCTCTTCGAAAATGGAGTCTTGTGATCTGAAGTTGGTATGGTAAGAAAGCTAATTGAATTTAAAATTTATTGAGCGAAACTTGTAGAAGAGCAAAAACCTATCTTCCGTGTCAAATCAATGAAAGAAGTTTGAGCGTGTCGATTTTTGCTAATAATAAAAGTACTTCACAATTTTCCTTTAAATTGCTGTAGCTCTTCGAAAATGGAGTCTTGTGATCTAAAGTTGGTATGGTAAGAAAGCTAATTGAATTTAGAATTTATTGAGCGAAACTTGTAGAAGAGCAAAAACCTATCTTCCGTGTCAAATCAATGAAAGAAGTTTGAGCGTGTCGATTTTTGCTAATAATAAAAGTACTTCACAATTTTCCTTTAAATTGCTGTAGCTCTTCGAAAATGGAGTCTTGTGATCTGAAGTTGGTATGGTAAGAAAGCTAATTGAATTTAGAATTTATTGAGCGAAACTTGTAGAAGAGCAAAAACCTATCTTCCGTGTCAAATCAATGAAAGAAGTTTGAGCGTGTCAAGTTTTGCTAATAATAAAAGTACTTCACAATTTTCCTTTAAATTGCTGTAGCTCTTCGAAAATGGAGTCTTGTGATCTGAAGTTGGTATGGTAAGAAAGCTAATTGAATTTAGAATTTATTGAGCGAAACTTGTAGAAGAGCAAAAACCTATCTTCCGTGTCAAATCAATGAAAGAAGTTTGAGCGTGTCAATTTTTGCTAATAATAAAAGTACTTCACAATTTTCCTTTAAATTGCTGTAGCTCTTCGAAAATGGAGTCTTGTGATCTGAAGTTGGTATGGTAAGAAAGCTAATTGAATTTAGAATTTATTGAGCGAAACTTGTAGAAGAGCAAAAACCTATCTTCCGTGTCAAATCAATGAAAAAAGTTTGAGCGTGTCAATTTTTGCTAATAATAAAAGTACTTCACAATTTTCCTTTAAATTGCTGTAGCTCTTCGAAAATGGAGTCTTGTGATCTAAAGTTGGTATGGTAAGAAAGCTAATTGAATTTAGAATTTATTGAGCGAAACTTGTAGAAGAGTAAAAACCTATCTTCCGTGTCAAATCAATGAAAGAAGTTTGAGCGTGTCAATTTTTGCTAATAATAAAAGTACTTCACAATTTTCCTTTAAATTGCTGTAGCTCTTCGAAAATGGAGTCTTGTGATCTGAAGTTGGTATGGTAAGAAAGCTAATTGAATTTAGAATTTATTGAGCGAAACTTGTAGAAGAGCAAAAACCTATCTTCCGTGTCAAATCAATGAAAGAAGTTTGAGCGTGTCAATTTTTGCTAATAATAAAAGTACTTCACAATTTTCCTTTAAATTGCTGTAGCTCTTCGAAAATGGAGTCTTGTGATCTGAAGTTGGTATGGTAAGAAAGCTAATTGAATTTAGAATTTATTGAGCGAAACTTGTAGAAGAGCAAAAACCTATCTTCCGTGTCAAATCAATGAAAGAAGTTTGAGCGTGTCAATTTTTGCTAATAATAAAAGTACTTCACAATTTTCCTTTAAATTGCTGTAGCTCTTCGAAAATGGAGTCTTGTGATCTGAAGTTGGTATGGTAAGAAAGCTAATTGAATTTAGAATTTATTGAGCGAAACTTGTTGAAGAGCAAAAACCTATCTTCCGTGTCAAATCAATGAAAGAAGTTTGAGCGTGTCAATTTTTGCTAATAATAAAAGTACTTCACAATTTTCCTTTAAATTGCTGTAGCTCTTCGAAAATGGAGTCTTGTGATCTGAAGTTGGTATGGTAAGAAAGCTAATTGAATTTAGAATTTATTGAGCGAAACTTGTAGAAGAGCAAAAACCTATCTTCCGTGTCAAATCAATGAAAGAAGTTTGAGCGTGTCAATTTTTGCTAATAATAAAAGTACTTCACAATTTTCCTTTAAATTACTGTAGCTCTTCGAAAATGGAGTCTTGTGATCTGAAGTTGGTATGGTAAGAAAGCTAATTGAATTTCGAATTTATTGAGCGAAACTTGTAGAAGAGCAAAAACCTATCTTCCGTGTCAAATCAATGAAAGAAGTTTGAGCGTGTCAATTTTTGCTAATAATAAAAGTACTTCACAATTTTCCTTTAAATTGCTGTAGCTCTTCGAAAATGGAGTCTTGTGATCTGAAGTTGGTATGATCAGAAAGCTAATTGAATTTAAAATTTATTGAGCGAAACTTGTAGAAGAGCAAAAACCTATCTTCCGTGTCAAATCAATGAAAGAAGTTTGAGCGTGTCGATTTTTGCTAATAATAAAAGTACTTCACAATTTTCCTTTAAATTGCTGTAGCTCTTCGAAAATGGAGTCTTGTGATCTGAAGTTGGTATGGTAAGAAAGCTAATTGAATTTAGAATTTATTGAGCGAAACTTGTAGAAGAGCAAAAACCTATCTTCCGTGTCAAATCAATGAAAGAAGTTTGAGCGTGTCAATTTTTGCTAATAATAAAAGTACTTCACAATTTTCCTTTAAATTGCTGTAGCTCTTCGAAAATGGAGTCTTGTGATCTGAAGTTGGTATGGTAAGAAAGCTAATTGAATTTAGAATTTATTGAGCGAAACTTGTAGAAGAGCAAAAACCTATCTTCCGTGTCAAATCAATGAAAGAAGTTTGAGCGTGTCAATTTTTGCTAATAATAAAAGTACTTCACAATTTTCCTTTAAATTACTGTAGCTCTTCGAAAATGGAGTCTTGTGATCTGAAGTTGGTATGGTAAGAAAGCTAATTGAATTTCGAATTTATTGAGCGAAACTTGTAGAAGAGCAAAAACCTATCTTCCGTGTCAAATCAATGAAAGAAGTTTGAGCGTGTCAATTTTTGCTAATAATAAAAGTACTTCACAATTTTCCTTTAAATTGCTGTAGCTCTTCGAAAATGGAGTCGTGTGATCTGAAGTTGGTATGATCAGAAAGCTAATTGAATTTAGAGATTAATAAGCGAAACTTGTAGAAGAGCAAGAACCCATCTTCCGTGTCAAATCAATGAAAGAAGTTAACAACAAGAGAAATCGATGAAAGTTAGGTGGACACGCAAAACAGAGGTAAACAACGTAAAACTCATCATTTTTTTAACGTTGGGTCTCAAAACAGCCGGAGTAAGCAAAACTGCATATTTTCCTACTTTTCCTGTTTTCCCGCATCTTTCAGCCTCTTGGACACATTTTATTAGATCACATTCATATCAAAATTCGATGGATTGTGTCATTGTTGATCCGTCTTCACCTATGAAAATAAAGGGACGCATCGTAGTCTAATTGATATCTCGCCTGGTTGTGTACGTACGTAACTTTAGGACGATTACGAGTGCGGTACAATCGCTAGCAAAATTTCATGTGGATTTGCCTGACATGGGAATCGAAGTGCGAAACCACTGTTCGTCCCATTTTTTAAGTATGAAGCCAGCTTAGTACCCTGAGCCCTTTCGCAACGCACTTCACACAGTGAGTGGTACTCTAGAAAGGATACTGATATTTCATTTAAAATAGTGATCACAGTCGACAGCTGCCAATGTACACTGTGATCAATTTGGCTTGAAGCGCGTTGTCTTCGGTAAATGGGGAATAGGTCCGTAAAATTCGAAAAAAAAACTCTTTTTTCATATAAATATGGAAAAGGTCCTTCATAGATGGCCCGAATTCCCGGTATGGCTAGTTCGGCACTGAGCCAACTTAACGACCTTGCACTGCAAGCAAATTCGACTTGTCTTTTCGATCTTAAGCACCTTCCGTTCCGTTTTTTTTAAATTCGTTCAAAATGGTTCCTGCTTCAAACAATAAGATTCGTATAGAAGATGGGAAGAAACCTCCAAATTTTATACTATCGGCTACCCAATATTTTCTATGTTACTGCTGGGAGCAGTGCGATGTTTCTGCACATCTCGTCAGGATATATGGCGACATTAACACAGAGACGACATACATACAGACGAGAAAGAGAAATGATAACAGGAGGAAATTGAAAGAAAATTTTGGACCGAACGTTTTTTTAGGAAACGTTTCCAAGTTGAAATATCTTTGCAATTTTCCACAGAGTTAAAAAAAGGCAAATTTGGCGGCTCTTTACGGCGTTCTGGTAGGCAGTGCGGCCAATGCCAATATGACAGACTAAGAGCTTTTGGCAAGGGCCCTCTCAATAGGAGAATGATGTTTAGAAACTAAGTAGAAATGTAATAGAGTTTTCCCATATTTTAGTACATTCTGTCATAAAATTACTGCTGTCACTGCGCTTATTTTCATGTGAACCAACTTCATTGCTGTGACATTTCATGGGAATGAATCAATGTGAAGTTGTTTCACAAAAAAATAGTCCAGTAAGAATGAACAAACTGACAAATTAAAATGAAAAATCATATATTTAAATGTCTGTGTGACAGCTTCGTGTACAGACAGTGAAAAGGGACTTTAAATGCCAAAAGTAAAGGGACTAGTAACGTCAAAAACGAAGTGACGTTTTCGTGTTAGTGGTGTGTGTGATATAATGAATTTCGGGACCTCTATGGCTTTTGGCGATTTCTTCTTACTTTGTAAAACTTAAAGGGCTAAAGGTCGGAGCGGTACAAAGATCTGTGGAACAAGAATGTCATTACGCCTTAAAGACGAACAATACCTAAGCGTAACCATTTTGTACTTAACATTGGTATAGAGTAACAAACGCCGAACTATGAGCGAAGTGGTCAAAAACAAAATGAAATCGAGATGGTGCTCACTATAGCTTCGGATTGCTTACAACGCTTAACTAACAAACAAATAAAATTTCACTAACCTTTCCGACTAAAATATTATTTAGTTTCTTGATTAAATCAACCAAATAGATGAGATCCAAGTGTGAAGTGACATCATAGACAATTAGTAATTTGAACGTAGAACATTTTCACTTAGAAGTAGGACGTAGGATCTATTGTAGAATTAGAAACTGTAGAACCTTCGAACATTTATTTGCATGACTGTAGACCTAGATACCTTTGTCTAATTTTCTTCCAGTAAATCTGCAATCTTAAAACATTTCCTTCACAGCCCACTACCTTCTCCCTATCACTGACACCAACAATTCTGTCTCTAATTTCTTCGAGACGTAATTGAGCATTAAATATATCGATTCTATCGTCCCAACACTTTTAGGTAACAACATTTTGTATATCGGTATGTATGGTCCGAAGGGTCCATGCGAAGAAGTTCAAGTCAAGCACATGGGCCGTAACATTTATCAAGTCAATTACTACGTGCGTGAAAGAGGAGAATATATTCTGATAATTAGATGGGGTGAAGATAACATTCCTGGATCACCGTATAGAGTCGAGGTTTAAGTGGTTTGGTGCTACTTGAATGTATATACATTATACAACAATCGGAAGTGATTTCGTTTCTTTCTTTCTTTTCTTAATTTTTACCTTTTATTTTCTTTAAATTTAATCGAAAACACAGAGTAGAATAGCTTTTTGGAAACAAAAAAAAAATCATTTTTTTTGTTCTTACGCACAGTTCCACTATAATTTCCGCTCCTCTAACTTCCTATTTACTTTTAAGTTTTAGTTCATCGTAGCCACATTACAGATCTTCGGACAGAGAAATGATATTTTACATGCCATAGGTGTGGAAGTAGTAGATTACGTCCTTGTTTGGAACTTTTTATTTTGTCAAGGGTGATGCTAGCTGTCTGAGCCGAAGACGAGAGACGCAACTAGACATTTTACTCACTAAGCTCCCGGGAAATGAGTCTCAACTCTTATGAGAATGAAGTAATGACTCATTTCCCCAGGGGAAGTTAGTAAACGCATCGTTCTACCATGCACTTCCAATGGCGTGCGAAAATCAAATTGAATTTTTACGCATTACTATGTGCTGCAGTCAGAAAGTCGCCGAAAATGCGAACAATATAATCGTAAACAATAGAAGCTGGGTGCTTCATTATTTGGTGACTTTTTGACATAATTTACATATGATTCCCTCACCAGTTCACAATGAAAGTTAAAAAGAGCCATAAGTACAACGTAGGTGGGCTCATTGTGTTTGTGAATGGCTGTGACGCAAGGCCTAACCCACAAAAAATGTGAAAAAACAAATTCAGAAGGACTGAGGAACTTTTTGACTTTTCTCCTTTACTACTTCCCGCCCACTTATTTTATTCGTAATATGGGCGTCCATACGAGTTCAACCAGCAATCTTACGCCAAATTAGGTTAAATTTTGGCCGAAATATTAAATTTCAAAACGTGGAAATTTGTATGAGAAACAGATTTTCATAGATTTTGAATTAGATCAACGCACTTCAAGCAAAAGTGATCACAGTCGCCAGCTGCCAAATAGAGGACTATTTTGTGTAAAGTTACTGTTTACAGTGTTTTACAGTTGTGTGCCACACTGTCAAGTTTCAGTACACTATTTAGAGTGCCACTCATGCTTGAGCTGCGTTGGATAATTTTCAGCATGAATCTAGTTAGCAAATACATTCAATTTACACACTAAAATTTATGCCTTACGCATATCAAAGTTCTGAAAGAACCTTGACGCATATAACCAATATAGAAGCTTATGCGCACGCAATTGACAGAATCCTACTACGATTATGTGTAGTAGCTAGTAGGATTTTGTGTTGATGTGTTAACAGTAGATAAAATCTTGTTTCTAACACGTTAGTAAATGGGGTTTTTCGCACATGATGTGTTGCCGATACGAGCGCAGCGACTAGACTCACATCTAGTGTGCAAAACAAGCCCATTTACTAACTAGTTAGCAAGATAGCTATTTATGCACTACTTCAAACTACTATTAAATATCTTGTCAGATACAAGGTTCTGAAAGAACGTTGGTCAAATCCACCTCATAAAATACGTAGGGTGACTACGATGTGAACCTGCATTACGAACAAATTATCGTTACCTGTACTTGTTGTCATATTTCATCGTAGATAAATCCGATTCAGTTGGTTTTTTCACGCTGAATATTTTTTATCATTTTGAGAGTTAGCCATAGAATTAACTCTCACTAATGAATGCTGATAACCGCAAACGTATGCCGATAACAATATTTCGATGCGTTTGGCTTTTGGGTAATCTATCAATTTTAGAACCAGGGATACGTATAGGGAATGCAGAACCGGTACCAAGAACCGGTTCTTTGAGAACCGTAAGACAGTTTTTAATTTGGAACCGGTTCCTACAAATCAGCAATTCTCCTCTTCGGTAGCTGTCTGCATGAGTGACAGAAGCTCTTAAAACACTTAGTAAATTGCGAGGGGTAACCGACTGGCCAAAATGGTGGCAAATCAATTTCTAATTCCTTTCAATTCCGTTTAATTACCTCAATTACCGGACCAACTCGTCTAATTGCCGGATTCGCTCTATTTCCTTTCAATTCCTTTCAATTTCTTTCAATTCCTTTCAATTCCGTTCAATTCCGTTCAATTCCGTTCAATTTCTTTCAATTCCCTTTCAATTCCCTTTCAATTTCCTTTCAATTTCTTTCAATTCCGTTCAATTCCTGTCAATTTCTTTCAATTCCTTTTAATTGCTCTTAATTCCTTTTATTTCTTTAATTACCGGATAACCACCACTACTTGCCGGATTCGCCCTTCAATTACTATAATTCCAATCAATTCCTTCAATTCCACGAATTTTCGAAATAATTGCTCGATATTTTCAAATAGATACAAATTTAAAGTCAAATTTCTTAGTTTTTGCCTTTGTCTTTTGATTGAGCTATTCCGACAATCTGAATATTCATTGATCAGCTCATATATTATTGAATTTAAAGTCAAAGTTAAACCCTTAAGCATTTTGGAAAAAGAATCGCCAGACTATATCAAACTAAAATTTGAAACAACTATGTTGTCCTTCATTTGTGACTCATTTTTTTTGTAAATTTGGTTTGAAACTGGAGCATTTCGCATCGGCAATGCCCCAGCCTAACAAACATTCCCCCGACGAATATTCACTTGTTTGTTGCTGCGCAAACTCTCCCGTATCTGACTCACAAGAATCCTCTGAAGAAGAATCCTTCAGTGTGCATTTTTTGAACAAAAAAGAACGTTGGACTTGTTTTAAAATGGAACTGATCAACACTGTACACTGTTTTTTATTGCGCGGGAGCTTTTAAAATATGAACAAAAAGGAAATAATCTGGTTTTGCATTCGCTGGTACTTCTTTCCGATAATCACACTTATCAGCATTTACTCTCATTTACTTTCAATTCCTTACAATTCCACATATTTCCAGTCAATTCCTGTCAATTCCGGTCAATTCCTATCAATTCCGGTCAATTCCGGTCAATTCCATCAATTCCAATTATTTACCGGATACTCCGGCAATTCCTTTGAGGGTGTGTAGTCAATTACCCGAGTCGGTTACCCCTCGGTAAATTGTTTCCACTCAAATAGTATTAAAACATGGAAAGCAAATTATTGGATTCTTGAGTTGATCGCAACGAAATGTTAATAAGAAAAACTGTCTTACATGATTGTGGGTTGAAAATCGTTCTTTTCATCGAATTTCATGAACTTTCGACGCCCACAGCATGCGTAAAATCATAACAAAACTCTGGATTAAAGTTGAAAAGTCTAATTTTCGTGTGTTTTGACCTCGGCTCCGCCTCGGACCTGCAAAATTCACACGAAAACTCTACTTTTCATCTTTCAATCCCTTGTCATATAATAGTTATTTTTGCATACCTGATTGATTTTAAGCAATTTTGCTAATTGATCGACCCCGAAGCACGAGAATAACTATTGAGTACCGTTCCGTTCCGAATAATTTTAAAAACTTGCAAATATTGTCAATTATTTCGACATTTAATAGTCCGGCAAAATTTATTTTAATCGACCAAGAGGCAAAAATAGGCGTTCAGAGAGGAAGAAATCACAAAATCGTATTTTTCAGTGTGGAAACTAGTTGAAACTCCCTCAAAACTGTAAAAAATGGTTGTTTAAAAAATGTTTCAAGAACCGGTACTGAGTACCGTTTCCACAATTTCAGTACCGAGAACCGGTTCCAAAGAACCGGCCCGGTACTGCATTCCGTAGATACGTACCGTCAGAAGATTTGCTAATCAATAATGGCCGTAGACTATGAACTACTGAACATCATACTGCTCTGCACTCATGCCAAGTCTGAGTGAAAGACCGGGGAATTTTATTAAAATTAAAAATTTTATTGCCACAACTTTTCAACATTTTTCCTTGTCGTTGCCAACTCTCTTCAGTTCAAAATATGGGATCGACGCCGACGTCTTCGTTTACCAAATTCGATAACTCCTGCGCATTGTATCCTATCAACTGCGTCAGATCGCAGACGAATTTGTACACAAATCTAGTCGATCAATGGAGAGAGAAAAGAAATTTATTTTTCGCATCTAGATTCCCCACGGTCAACACATACCTTTTGCCGTGCACTTTAGATATCATATCGCCGTCATAGTAGTAGCGTAGTGCTCGCGACAATTTCTCATAGTTCATCGTCGGTTTGTTTTTCCTTTCGCCCCACAGTCGGGCCACACGCTCCGGATCGGTCAATTTGAATTCAAATCACCGCCTGTGAAAAATCGAGTTAGAGTGCTTTCAGAGACGCTTTCAGTTCGTGCCAAAATCCTCACCCAGCCATGAGATTATCGTTCTGTGCTCCCTGTCCGTTACAATTTCCAGCAAAAATTGCCACAACTGAATCTGTCCGTTATTGCCGGTTCGATTGCCCTGATGACCGGCCTCGACTCCGAATTGTGAGATAATTCCTGTCGGGGAATGGTCAGACTTCGGTTCAACTCAATCAATTTGCCGAATGTCTCTACATACCCAGTGGCTTGATTGCCTTCACCGGTTTCAATCCGTTCGGTTTCTGTTGCTTCTTCAGTTGCGTCACATTCTCGTCGGTGGTATTCTCGAAATCCGGTTCGCCGCGGATGGCAACCATTTTACACTTACGCAACAGTTCCAAGTGCGTCCAGAATGTGTCGCCCGGATCGACGGGAACTTTTTCTTGAAATTCTGAACGGGAGTGGAATGAAAGATTCATTTTGGTTCAAGGAATTTAATTTGGCTCACCTTCGAGCGAAAGATCGCACAGCTTTCGTCCGGTGATGCACCAGTCCTGCAACTTTATCTTCGTCTGGAATTGATTTGGGATTTCAAACATTTATTGAAACAATGGAACTACTGACTCTCACTGTCTGTGTATCAATGAACTCACCAAACTAAATTGCCGCACAGCCCATTGTAACCAGTGTCTCACTTGAGCAACGGTCCTGAAATCACAAATCAATTTTCACTCTCCCGAAACGAACAAATCTTTTTATGCCAAACCATTCCACTGGATCCTCGGAAAATCCCAATCGGATGAGCTCCTTCCGGAAATTGTTGTCTATCACCCACTTGACCGATTCCGATTTATCGGATTTATCGGGAACGGTGGCCGACGATTCGGTCACAGTTTGGGCTGTTGTTGATGTATTTGTATGACTGTCGTTTGTTGCCTCATCACCGGACGTTTCCAAATTTTCGATTCTCGATGACGGTGATTCTTTGTTTTCCGGTACTGGTTTGACTGTTGTTGCGGCTTCGCTTAGTTCCGCTGGAAATTTGACGAATTGTAATGAATTGCTTGCCTCCGGGGGATTAGTTCGACCGGAATTTTACCTAAAACATCGTCGGTGGGTTTCAGTACATCGACGATGTTTATCCGTTTCGATGCTGTGCGCACTTGGACATTGATCTGGACGAGTCCTTCACCTTTGACACATTGATCCACTAGATTCTTATCCGGTTCCAACTGTTCGAGAGACACAAAATGGGAAAAGAAATTAGTCGAACGTTGAATTCAATGCTTGCTCCGTAACCCATCCATACAATTTGAGCATCCTGCAACCAGAATTCGTATTTGGCCAGATTGATCGCAATTTTCTGTTCCAGCAATTTCTTCAATCGTTTTATCGGTTCCCGTATGTCGATGTGTAGTATAATAATGTCGTCCTCGTCATCATCATCTTCGTCACCTGGTACATCCTCTGGATCGTCTTCTTCGTCCAGAAACAATGAGTCCCGCGAGAAAATTTCATTGTCGGGGAGGATATCTGCGGATAAGATTCATCGATTGAGTTGGGCATTTAGGACGGCGACTATTTGCAAACACCAACCTAGATCTTCGTTGTGTATGGGAATGATAGTTCATCGTTCAAGTCGGACGTTTCCATTTTAATGCCCAGTGTGTTGAACTGTTTCAGCGATTCCATTGGCTGTCTGTTCGTTTAGAACGTTTACTCGTCAGATGGTACTCAGTCAGTTGATTCTGTGAACTGGTCTCTTCAGTTATACCGCAAATTATTTAAATTAACACACAACAATTATCAGCACTTTGTTTAGGTTTTCTCGCCGTCGAAAGTGGAACGTCTAATATTTTGACATAAGCACAGATGTCGTTAATGCAGATTTTCCGAACGATTCACAATGATGAGGGAAATCATCTGTTATCGACAATTGAGGTTTTAAGTCCGCTCAAAATTCAAAATTTAAAGTGTCGAGCCGAAATCAAACGCAGTGTCGTATATGGTTAATTAACGATATTCTCTAATCAGAGTGCACGGAAAGGTACTTTTCAATTCATTTGTTGATTCACTGATTCACTCAAAATTCAAATTCGGAATGCTTCACGTCTCCTCACTTTTCATTTTACATAGCAAACAATGACATCTTTTGAGAGTTACATTCGTCAATTGTCTATTCTCCACGAAGGCTGTGAGACGCAAAGCAAATAAATTAAATTTGCTGCAGGTAAAACATCACGAATATGAAAGAAAGTGGAGAAATTCAAATTATGAAGCTCAGTAAACAATCAAATTAATTTTCGACAGGACTTTCTGTCAATTTTCTCGCTAAACTGAACGCATCACAAGGTTTTACTTTTCATGGGTTTCGGGTCTTTGCTCGGCCCACATCGTTCCACATGTTGCCAACAATTTATTTTATTTGGGCTTTTCCCTTCATTGCATAAATCAAGTGACGTCACAAGTAAACTTACAAATTTACAAGATAAAAACAAAAATTGTAGATACAGATCAATCAGATTCACGCCGTAAGTGTGCCTAAAATTTGAATTTTAAGTGAACGATTCGATGAAAAAGTGAACCGAAAAATACATTTCAACGCTTCCTTGTATGAAAATGACGCTACGTTAGAAAGACCTCCGCACTGTCCATTTTGAATTTCGACCACACTTACGGCGTGAATTTAAGCCGAAAAGTCAGAATCATAAAATCACAAAATTTCAAAATTGAATGTAGTTAGCCAGGTCAATGCTCAATCAGTTCGAAGACTGATTTCTTTCGGTCGCCATCGTACTTGTTAAGTGGACAAATCGATAGAATGTGTGCCATAGTTTGGCGCTGACATCAACAAACACAACTACAACAAAAAAACGTAAAGAGAGTCGTTTCGCTCACACGTACGTGTAGAATTCACACCATAAGTCCGCTGCTAATTCAAAATGAAACGCACACCACCCAAATCAAAGGCAGCGTTGTGTTTGTTCAACTCGCTTTATTTTCATATAAGAATGCGTCGAAATTTATTTTTTAATTCATTGGTTCATCCATCGATTCATCAAAAATTCAAATTCTGAAGCGCACTTATGGCGTGAATTGAAGAAACTTAAAGACAAGCGCGATTCCTATGTGGTGAAACGCAAGTGGAACGAAAGAAACAAACGAAACACCCCGAAAAGTAAAACCTTATGGAGTTCAGTTTAGCAGTCGAATAAATGACAGATTGTCCATACATTTTCTGTCAAAACTTCATTTCATGACTAACTGTGTACTGACCTTAAAAGGCGTTAAAGGTGAGCAAAAACATGTATGAAAGAGTGATATATACGACAAAATCGAATATTCGTGGGACAACCAAAACTGTGTTGGTAACACTGATTTTGAGCTAATAAGAGGTCAAAATTGTATGAACTGAACTGCAGCGTTGCGATGTAGCGCTTCATCGTCTCATACAATTTTACATCTTACTAGCTCAAAATCAGTGTGCTCTCATTCATATATAGCAAAAACCAGTTAAATGTATCTGGTCTCGTTGTCAGCTGTCAAAAGTTCAGGAATGAAAAATTTTTGAGAGTGTAGCTCCTTTTAGTTTTGTTTATGGTTTCTCTCACTTTGAAGTGTGACCCCGAGACAAGTTCAATTTAACTGATCAACAAAGTGCTTTCCTTCAACTTTAACACTCTATACCTAACTGGCAAGATCACAGCCACTGACAAACATCAAAGAATAGAAAACACTAGGTATGGCCAAATCCGAGGCAGAATCATACATTTTCGCTTGCCGATCGGGATCGCCATTAGTTCACTGGGCCGTATCGCAAAAAATACATGGTGACTATTGGTTACAGTACGAAATTTCAACTGAATTACGCTACAATTTTGTATGAAAATTACAGCAAAGTTCAGTGGATTTTCCGAGCTATCGGCGTAACCTCCTCGTCCTCATGTACAATCTTGGAAATCTGTGTGTGGTCTGGCCACAACAAATTTTATCTTGTGGTTACACCTAGTATTTTCTATTCATTGACACACAGGACACAGAAAAAACCGCAAGAAATCGTAAATACGGTCTCACGCAATGAACGTCAACACAAGGTATGGTCGAATGTCAAACTTTGTATGGAGCGGAGGACATAGCGATTTCATATAAAGAAAATCACCTCCCATGAGAGGTGAGTTTGTTTATATGAAATCGCTATGTCCTCCGGTTTGTATGAATAGACCATACCTGGTTTATACTTTCATTGGTCTCACGAACTGTGCCTATCGAAGTGATCAACAAATCTTGCATCAGCTCTCTTGCTATCTATTTTGTCGTTCGATAACACATGACAATAATCTGCGAAACCGACTTCATCTAGTCCGATTTCAAAAGTGCATGTGCGTTTTGTGGTGAATTTTTGTCGACTCGGTCATCTCTTTCTTTTTCCCCACATTATCTCCGCTGACAGTTTATATCATTTCAACATTTTGCGCTGACATTAACATTTTTCTGACGAAACGATTAAAGAAAAGTTCTCGGTTTTTTTAAAAAAGAAATTCTAATACGATTAGAGTTCTAAGTGTAATCGAAACGGTTTAGTAATTGTTGTGCTTTGGAATTGTTACCGGTGATCAGTAGTTGTTCGTTCAAGTGAAATCTGACCATGTAAGTGATTTTTTCCTTTCGATTTATTTTACGCAAAAAAATGGGGGTTATGTAACTTCTGAACGATTGTTCTCATTTGCGCGATTTTTCCTATCCAGAACTTTGGGCCAAGTCAGGGAATTTCGGTCACATTTCTGAATGGTTTCGGTTAATGAATTTGCATGAAGTGAAATCCATGAATGAGATTTCGAGTGAATTATCAAAGAGAAGTGAGTGTGAGCAATGGAATTTCTAAGAATTAAAAAGACTTGAATCGGGCTGTACACACCTACATTGGTGTCCAATTAAGGAAACTATTATGCAGTCGATGCACGTTACCGTAAATGTTACCTACGAATCGAAGGGTTCGATGTGTTGATCATATTGCATCATTTTGTTATCACTGGCGTGCATTAATTTCTTTGGTGTGATAAAATTGGTCGTGATGATAGAGATTCTTATCGGTTATGATTCCATGAATCGAATTAGCGATTTGATTTGTTGAGTGAGAGCGAGAGGATGTTCCATTAACTTCGCTTTTAATTTTAAATTTCGATTGTGAAAAGGGGTTCTTTCATCGGATTTGTGAACCATTCAAGTTTGTATCGATTAGAATCGATCGACACTTGTAGAAGATATTAAATGATTGATCTTCGTTGTTAAGAGTCGCTCAGTAATAACTACAGAATCATTTCCTTCATTCTTGTTCTCTCGTTTATTTTTTGCGGCTGGCAACAACAGATAAAAGAAAATTTTGAACAGAAAATGAGAGGTACCTAAAATGACCTAAGACCTAAGACGTTTGAGACTACCAAGTCTACGAATAGAGTGAAATTGGATGCCTAATTTGCACTTAAAATTTTAACTGCGGTCAGTCCTTTTACTTTTATTGTCTTGTTCCATTCTCTTGTCCTCCGGTCATTGAATGTTACACAACAAAACGTTCGCTAATTACATTGTCAATAAACAATTATTGCTGATAGCCGCCCGATGAATTAAACATTTTTACGATTTTATTCAGCAGACATCAATTGATTATTTCCACTCGGACTTTGTAACAGCGTAACTGATTCATTGAAAACATTGTAATAAAGCTAACCGCACAGACATAATGTACTGACTACGACAACGATATTACAGTGCCTGGAAGCGTTCTTATCGTGAACGTATAATTGTGCCAACACAATCAAAGCTATTAAACTGAGCATTACATAAAAATGTTCTCGTTAAATGAACTTGCCTCACACTTGCCTTGACAGAACATTTCAATAAAATTTTTCTATTCACGAAACTGATAAAGACCAGAATTTAATGACTGCGTAACGCACATGCTAATGTAATTGAGCTGATTTGTATGGCAATACACTCAGCTTTAGTGCTGCATCAAGTTTATGAGTAAATTTCGGGTTAATTTCACATTTCGGGTGAATTCGAGTGTAGCGCAAGCGCAAGCTCACTTCATTGTAGTACCTAAGAATTCGGTAAAATTTTTGCAGCGTTGAAATCAGGACTTTACCAACTTTCATTTGATCATATTTATTCACCACATGTCATCAATTCTACAGAAATCGTTAGCGCTACACCGAACGAACGAAATATGACGCTGCACCCGAAAGCATTACGTATTTTTTGTGAAACTAGGTTATATTGAGGACTGTCCCCGGACAAAGAACTGAACATTCGTAGAGAACTCGAAATTAGGACAGTCAGTCGAATATCTTAGCTGAAATTTGCAAAGAGGGGGTCGAATACAATGGATGAACCTTAGACGCACCACTTTCAGCGGCATCATCCGTTCTTAGTGATAGTCGTCAAAAGCTTGTGATGTGGTGAAGGGAAAGTTGCCGTACATGAGACAAGAAATTTCCCAAAATCACTGAACAACAACGAATCAACAGTCAGCACATCCTCTACGTGTCGTCTTTACACAGAACTAATCAAAAACAACCTGAAAATCACATTGTTACCATCTGCATACAGCCACGATAGAAGGTATACAATGTCACAAGTTGATTGATCATTTGACTGAAAATGAAAACCAAATTGGATGAAAACACTTCTCATAAATTCAATTAGCTAAAGTCTTCGGCGGAACAGTTTTGTTTTGATTAGCAGACAATGTCTCGTATTCTGTACCACAGACCACAAATTTGCTCATTTCAATGTGTGACAAAGAAATCAGCTTCAATAAGACCACATCCATAAAGGTTTGGTCGTCATTGCTATTTTTACGTAAAGTGCTAATGACGAAGCTAATCTAACCACACCGTAGACTTGCAAGATAACGAAAAATGCGCCGCTCTTTACACATTCCGTCAAGGTCGTACGGATAGGCGAAGATATTTTTCGTAAACTCTTTCCTTCCTAATAGTCGGACTGGTTTTATAAGCGGTGTCGAGACTGAACATCCGCAGTAATAATTGCCCGTAGATCTCTAGTCTATATCAACTGTGTACTTAACTGATAAGGCGAGATTCATTGCCGCCGCCGCTTACGCAATTGGTCGTTACGTAAAAAGTGTTCGGAAAGAAACCAACGTAAATCTTTCGGAGAACAACCTTGACCGGATATGCCGAATGTACACAATGAATTCGAGTCCGATTTGACTGTAAAAATTCACCCGACTCTGAACTTTGTGTATAGTGTTGCGATGTAGGTTTATTTGTAGAGTTTCGAATTGATGTGTGTGTGTGTGTTACATCGCGTATTCTAGCGATACAATTTTATGATCATGTGATTATTTGGACGTGCCTTCCAATTTTATTCCGATAATTGTGTTTGCACCGCGGTATTCCAATTGAGCGGTGTGAGTGTGAGTTTTATTTACAGATTATCTGTCCGTGTGGAAGGAATTCATAAATTTGCTCAGACATTGGATTGTTTTCAATGATTAATCTTGACATTTTCTGGACTGATAAAAACTCAGTTGTTTGTAGTCCGGGCTGCTATGTCAAAAAAAGGTCGTCTCGCTTGCTAGACAGTTTTAATATTTTTTGACTATTGGATGCCATTGTCAAAGTTTTTGAACAAATGTTTTTGGATCTCTTGAACCGGTAAAAACCGGTTTTTCTGTAAAACTTAAACTCCAATATCTCCGTCAAATCTGAATACTTTTTGAGGATCTTGACGGTATCTTAAACGTTTATTCAATCATTAAAGCTCAATAGAACAAGTTTTTTGTCAAGTACCAGAATAGCCCGGGTTATGGAGGAGGAGGATTCCCGGTAAAGTATCTTAAAACCGCTAACTTTAAGACACATTTCCTGTTCCTGTGCCATTTTCTAATCAATTTTGACTTGGTCTACGAGTTTTGGGTATTGAATCAACCTTTCGGAATCCGTCGAGAGATCATCAAAAAGTATTCAGATTTGACGGAGATATTGGAGTCTTAAGTCTTACAGAAAAGCCGGTTTTGACCGGTTATTACCTCATGAACCGGTAATAACCGGCGAAAAAAAATTAGTTCGGAAACGCGATAACACAGCAGCCCGCCCGGACTTATGGCAAACATCTAAGAATTGTTGTGAAATTAAATGACATTCGCGGAACATTTACGGTTGATGCCATTCATCCGCACGAATATTCCCCCATAATGCTTGTCTCCTTCACAGAACTGGTTGCGCTAGTGAGTAATGTCATCTCGTTTAAAAGATTTTTAATTACCAGTTTGATAAAACCAGTCGATTTGAATATATTTGAATAATAAATTGAGTTGACAATAAAAAGCAACGACATTCCATCTCCACAATCAGTCAAGTTCAAACAAACATTCAAAATGTTGTTCGTTCCCGCTGTCTTTCGGAAGTTAAGTCCATTAACCGTTGAGTCAAAATGGAAAGTTTTATCGGTGACACTCAAAAACTTCAGCTCCAGTACTGGCTTTTCACCGGAAGAAATCGAACGATTCCGGAAAGTATTCCGCACAATGCCCTCCTACGAAGAGTCTATAACTTCCCAGGACCTACCACAATTTTATCGCTCAATTAACTACATCAAATCCATGGAGACTTATCTCAAGCATGCCGAATACACCGACAAGATATTTGGCGGCCGAATCACGACCACCCAACTTATGACATATCTTGCCAATGAACACGACTCACGTCTACTGATGCACGAATATTTGAAGACGTTCGATCGGAACAATGACGGATACATTTCGAAAGAGGAATTTGAGATGGGTATCGGAGATATTAAAGTTCACGATCCGAGATTTAAGCACGTTTCTTACGAAGACTTTCTTAAACAAGCGGATACCAACAAGGATGGTAGAGTCAGTGTTTCCGAGTGTAGAGATTGGGTCGATAAGAATCTTGTGCTACAATGATTGCACGTCAGTGAGTGGAGTTTATGATATTTTTCATCCAATGAATACATGTGTGAAAACGAACTGTGTTTGTATTTGTATCAGTGAGAAACAAAAGTGCCCAATTTACTGTTTGCGATCAACCTTTATTGAAAGGTAGACCGATATTTCACTGCCACTAAAATGGGCCACTAGTGATATAAATCGGATTTTACCCAGTCCGGTTGAGTTATCATTCATGAAGTACTTATGTCACGCTAAAAGATGAGACAAAACACGAAATTGCATACCAAAATCATATTTTGACTCATGTTTTAGGGTGACATAAGTACTTCATGATTGATCACAATGACTTGGTCGAATATGTGGCTTTCATATAAATAATCTCATCGTGTGCCTTGCAATAGGTTTGTTCCAAGGCCATTTGAATTGTCAAATTTCATCCACAGAACCATAACC
Organism: Bradysia coprophila; assembly: GCF_014529535.1. Taxonomy (NCBI): domain Eukaryota; kingdom Metazoa; phylum Arthropoda; class Insecta; order Diptera; family Sciaridae; genus Bradysia; species Bradysia coprophila. The sequence goes on from NW_023503375.1 coordinate 2,186,744, forward strand.
TCAATAATATTTCTATGTAAATCGCGTAGGCGACGTTGCTCGATTTGTATGAAATATCACGTAAGCGACGGTGCTATGGATGAAATTGTCGTTTTTCGAGTTGTCAAAGTTCGTGCTTACAGTTACTTGGAACAAACCTTAGCAATCAATCGAGAGTAACAACTGTCACGCCTAGCTGTCTAAAAAACCCAGAGTCGTCATTGTGCTTACAATCAACAAACTTGACTTTTTGTACTTCCTTAGTTACTTAGGCCTGCGGGGTGGAGTAATAATTACGTTTCTAGTGTCTTCTAAAACATCTATCACTCGGTTGCATAATAGTTGTTTTCATAACTTGTGTCTAAATGCGAAATTTGTCTACTCGAGGCCAAGGCGAAATTCCAGTTTAGGCACAAGTTAGTAACAAGATTTTATGTCCGGAATTTATGTCTACTTTTTTACAAACGTCACTTTTACGCACTAGTGCGTAAATATATGAAAATCCATTCACGCACTCAGTGCCGGACTGGCTCATAAAAGCCCTTCGGGCGTTGTATGGAGAAATTTTTCAAAAGACCCTTCGTTGCCATTTCTTCATACAAAAATCAAAAGACCCTTCGGGAATCGCCCGAACGCCCATAAAGCCAGTTCGGCACTACACTCACTATTTTTTACACCATGTCCTAGGACTTAGGACTAGTGCTAAAAAAATCAACATTTCAAAACTGGGTGTACAAGATACTTGTCTCACTCTAGAATAACTTTCTTATCGTTTGACCTTCGCTACACTTTTATTGAGAGATTTTCATCACTGATCGAGGGGTCATAGGTCAAGGGAAATTACATAAAGAATATCTGTGATTCAGCGTTGCCAGACACTGAGCTGAAACTCAAAAAGTGCTCACTCTTGGAAGTTAAATACATTCAGGGGATGTATTTAGTGGTTCAGTCATACATTTGACAGAAGTGCAGTAATGTACACTCATGCAATTATCAACGATTTTAAATCTGTATGGCAACACTGATTCACGGTCATCCTTTAAGTATATCCCCTCAGTTTTCATTGAGATTATCCTTCTTCTCATAAATAAGTTAAGTGTAGACATGTCCCGTGGAACAACTCTCACCAAAAGCCACAACGGCCAGAGAGATGCTAATATAACGACTGGGTCGTTTCGACGGATAGAGGGAATATGTCGAATGATTTTGAAATTGGTTGAGAGAAAATCTATTGAATTCTCTCTCAAAAACCCAACTGTCACTCGACTTTTTCCTCTATCCGTCGAAACGACCCAGTCGTCATATTAGCACCTCTCTGGCTGCGGCAGGTGCAAACGTTTGGGATTTGTTTTATCAAACTTACGCCCTACGTTACTTCAACTCTCAAAAGTTTTCCCTTGACATTGTCGGTATAGCTCATCGTTGAAAAATATTCGTTTTTCTCCAATACCAGTCTTACTACCGAATTCAATAACAATTCTTTTCCGCTCTTCTATCTCTAAATGACGCAAAACTTGATCCAACAACAGAAAATGCAAAACAAAAAAGAAGTGTAGGTATATTGGTTAGTACTATTATACCGACTATTCGCTTTATTATGAAAGAGCACATCGACAGTCAACACATAACGTTCAACGCGATACGAACTCGCAGAAATAACAATTTCGTTGGTATAAATACAAAAGCGAAGCTTTCGGTTTATCTGTCGTTCGAACGGGGAAATTTTTTTTATTTTTCATTGAACCAAACCAAATTTTTTAGATGTGAGTAAAGCGAACGAAAATCTAACACTTTCATCGATCAACCTCTCAGAATATAGAACTGGAACTGGTTCAGTGTTGTGCTCTTGAATTGAATTGTGGAAAATCGATAAAGGAAAACCCGCTGTGCATTGTTTGTGACAATCTCGGTGTGTGAAGATTTCTGTGATATGACCTAGTTCATTGCAACGTCTTCTGACGGTTCCTATTCTTTTTTATCTATTTCTTTGCGGATTACATAAGACGAGAGTATACGCAACTAAGCGAAACTGGTGTTCATGGACTGTGGCGCTTCTGGACTGTACAATATTGTTTACGCTACCTTCATACTGTTCGTTGTATTTCTTTACGTTTTCTATTTGTAAAAGCTCAGTGAAAGGAAAAGTAAGTGGAAATGTCAGTGGTGGATGTCGTGAGAACCCGTCCCGTTCGTGGTACTAATTGTCAAAATATATTTTCCAAAAGTGATTCGTTATGTAAGCGGCAAAAAGAAATCGAAGAAAAAATTTTCTTTTCTTTCCGTATGTCTGCACTGCAGCAACAGTAAAAATATAATTTAATTTTGTTACGGAAAAGTTCTTCGGATTTTTATTTAAAATAGAAATTCATTGACGTAGGTTGCCTATGATAATCGAGAGAGGAGGAAAACTGAAACGAAGAAAAGCAAATAAGTTGCCGCGAGTCAAAAATTCATTCAAGTAACAGCGAACTTTCTGTGTTTGTATTTGTTTGAAGTTTTTGTGTAAGCCGAACGCAACAATAGAACGGTATTCAAACAGTCAGCTGACCTTATTTTTATTCAATTTTTGATCGTTCGTTCGTTCGTTTGTGTATATGCACTCTCTCGTGATTCATGGGTAATAATAAACCCGCATCGGCGAATATAATAAAAATGTTCTGCGATTTCGCTAACAAATTACATGTCAAGTAATTTCAAGATACGACTTTTTGTTGTAGCAGAAACGGTTATCCTCACTAAACATTTCCAATTCAAGGTCGATAGCGAGACGATAGGTTAGTTTGATAGTTTGATAGTTTATTGTGGAAGGACAACGGGTGTGCTATGCATATGTGCTCACTGCTCACTGTCTGATCGGAACTTTTATTTTCAATAAAATCGATGAAAACATACTGACCTACCTAAGCAAATATCCGTAGCATGTTGTGTGCTTTCGCTTTCCGAATTATTCGCTGGAAAATTACAATTAATTCTCACTGTCGCTAAGAGCTACACTTAGCGACGGGAAAGAGGCCTAATTCAAATTTATTTCTCTTGTGAAACTGTCACGTACATAGTCAGTCGGGGAAATAAACATTCAACACAGATCTCGTCTTAATTGTCGTAGGATTAAGATTAAGAGACTTGGTCTCTATGTCCTGTTTTGCGTCTTAGTATCTTCTAGTACTGGTTATGAATGTGACTAAGAATATGTTTTGGATGAATGCTCCGTGTGGAACTGTATTGGATCGTGAAGATACCCAGGAATTTTTTGCGATCCATCATGAATGCTGAGGAATTTGTTCCCTGCTGTTTGTGTGTCTCCTCACCTTTTACAGTTCGGTTGTTGAAGAATTGTGGCTGAATTTAATTGTTTTGCGAGTTCTGTGCTGTGAAACGAGTTGAAGTTCAGTGACAGTGACGTTTACTGTAGCTACACATATCGACGTGAAAGAGACCTAATTCAAATTGAAATTAGGTCTTCTTTTAGTCGCTATGTGCAGCTATAGTTTTTGCAAGCATCATTGTCTAAGTCACAATTAACACTCCATTGGCCATCGTTCAAACTGCGTATCTGTTTCCTAAAAACTCTTGTGACAATTCTGACCTGAATCGTCCACTGTAAATCAAATGAAGTACCCACTTCTCCATCACGATGTCTCATAAAATTTAGTCTAAAAAGTGGTCCCGCGGTCAACCCTCGTTTTAAAGTTAGCTTTGTAGTGAGTTGCTAGCTAAAAATGCACAAAACGTTCAAACGTTCGGTCCATGAAAATTCCCATGACAACCAGTTATCAGCGCCAAAATATTTTATTTCCTCTTTCGTTGCAATGTTGTTTCTCTCCACTGACTGTGAGAATGATGAAAGCTGACACGAGCATAGGTGAAAGAATTGCTGAGATTGAACATTCCAATGTCTCGTGTACGTTGGCCTTGATACCTTAGCAACTTACTGCGCAACGATAGCACGTAAATTTGCACAATTAAAAACGATTTTGAGTCAAAGTCCAACCACTAAATGCTCGGAAAGTTTACCATTCAAATTTACATGACCATTAGGAATGGGTTTGGATGTCATTTACAGATCGTTAGTTTATCAACCAAAACCTGTCATTGATCTCTAGAGCATTACCGCGGTCAATTAACGCCTTACGCCTAACTAGACTGACAAATTAACGTTTCCAAATTTGCTCGTACAAACAAAAAATTCCATCACGTCGTTTGCTGCTGGTATGCTATGTCATCGTGTAAACAAATATGATTAGCGTGTCAATTTCCAACTCATAAAATCATTTCAATTCGGAAGTTCCAATGTGATTCACAGATTCAACGGACGAGATAGATGCTGCTGATGTTGCTCTTGTTCTTATGTCTCATTCATGCAAACATAACGAGTCTTGTTTGTTCTTAGTTTATTAAACTCGTCGAGCTAATAATTTGAGCTCGTGATTTTATTGACACTGTAATTCGATGTCGTTAACAAACGTCGTCATTGCATCAGATGTGTTGTTATGACGCTTTTTCATTATGAAATTCGTTTTTGAAACGAGAAACAAGGTGACTTTTGATACGATTTATTCTTAGTTTGCTGTGATCATTTTCTTCGTTACATTTTTTCCGAAACGTAATGGGCTCATGAAGGTTAATCTTGTTGCAGAGCTTTCTTGGAGCTAACCTTGGCAAATAAACACTAATAAATATGACATCTCAGTACTATCAGGTAACTATTTAGAGGATGTTGATTTATAAAAGGGTTCTTTTTTACTATTTCCCAGGGAGGTGAGGGAAATGAATAAAAAAGTTAGCATTTCGTTTATTATCCTAGTATTTTTGTAAGATTCTCGTGATTGAAGCCATTTGCAGGATCAACTATATGAATTTTGAAAATTTCTATTTCATTCGATTATTTACAGTTGAAATAGTATTTTTAGAACAAATTTTACGAGCAAGAAAATATGTTGGAATTAATCAACAAGTATCTTTGGGGCTTGACAGACAGCATTTGTTCTAAAAATACTAGTTCAACAGTAAATAATCGAATGAAATAGAAATTTTCAAAATTCATGTCACTCTGCTGCAATGTACATACAATTTGGTTGATCCTGCAAATGGCTTCCTAATACTAGGATAATAAACGAAATGCTAACTTTTTTTATTCATTTCCCGCACCTTCCTAGCGACTTAAAGAAGAATAACAAAAAAATTCATGAAAATTGGACAAAATTTACTGGAGATATAGGCGAAAAACACTAAATTCCAAGAAGACGGTCATTTTGTTGCGACTGTAAAATTAATACCATCGACATAAACTCATTAGTTCCTTGGCTCTAACTCACGAGTAAATTATCCGAATTTCATGAACTTTTTTTTTGCTGATTGGTATCGTTAATACCTTTCATTTGACGTGTCACTCAAGCCGACATATTTGTCTCCGCTTCTGTACTCCTCTAGGTATTTCACTTGGCTTCGAATCGAAAATTCATCATTGAGGCTAACACGTACCACGAGCTAGAGGAAAATATACGCCAAGCGTTCAAAACGGACGAGGAATTCGTCGTCGAGGTTGAATTTCGCCGCGTGCGAACGGTGATCTTCAGGGGGATCGCAAACCTGGCAAATCTAGTGCAGAACAAACCTTTATTCGTTAAATTCGAATCGGATCCAGAGGTAAGTACATTGATTTTGAGTCTTGTACTTCATTTCTTTAAACATTCGCCATGAAAACCTGCATTACCAAGAGCTTATCATTTATTTTTGTCGTCTATAACAAATGAAAAGCCGTATGTGACAGGTTAACGTGAAGAAAATCATGGGTGCACGGTAGCATAGCGCCCGTGACGCAAGTCACATTACTAGAAAAAAAAATTTTGAAAACTATTTTTTGTCGTAGACTGCGGAACCATTAATTAGTGCCATAAAAGGAAGCTGCGACAAATCCCCCAAAATATTTTTAAAATCGAAATAATTTTCTGAAACTGCGTATTTGTTCCGATTATTTTGCGTCACAAAGTGGCAGAAGTTTCGGCTTTATTTGAATTTCAAAACATTTTTTCCTAAAGCTAGGTCCCTCAACTTCTGCCACTTGTGACGCAAAATGTTTTGGGTAAATTTTGTTTCGAATTGTTTAGACCTGTACGAAATCCCAGGTTCATCCCAGATTCTAGGAACCACCATCGGCACTTTTTCCTCCAGTCCCATACCCAACACCAAACACCAAACAAGAATCGACCGGCTAAAGCCTGGTGAGGTCTTTTTTCCTTTTTTTTTATTATCTACAAAAAGCCTTGGGTAACTCATGTAGCTAATATATTTTCAACTATCAAATACCAAATACTCGAAGTTATAAATAGACCGCTAGGCGTAATTACTTCGTCAGTCGTTGCGTAGCTCTCGAGTAGAGAACATCTCTGTTGACAATTATTTTGGTCATCACCTCTCATCGGAACAAGCAACTACCAAATTTTGAAATTGCAATGTCTACTGTGAGCTCTCAATTCTCAGGCATCAGGTCGTTAATTACTACTCTGCCCCTGGTGTTGATCTGTTCATGGTGGCATTGTAATTTTAAAAATCAGTCGACTACCAAATTTTCGATAGTTGGTATTTGGTAGCTGGTATTCGGTAGTTGGTATTCGGTAGTTGGAACAGACGGACGGACAGACAAAGTGTCCACAATAGGTTCTTTTTCCATAGGAAAAAGACCTAAAAAATCGACTTTTCCATATAAATTTCCTGGAACTAACAAACGAAACACTAACAAACTAACGAAGGATTTTTCATTTACTTCAGAGTACTTAAATCCATAAAAATGTATGGGGAAAATGAAAGTTCAGGGATTTATTGCTCGGCCGGATTTCGGGCTACAGGGACGTGCGATAGCTCCTTGAACTCGTACTAATATCAAGTTTTTTATGAGCTTAATTTGAGGCCGCGGGGAATTGAAACAGAGAACTTCAAAATTTGCTGTATGGTTCCGCAGTCTACGACAAAAAAAAATTCTGAAATTTTTTCTAGTATTGTGACTTGCGTCACGAGCGCTATGCTACCGCGCGCCCATGATATATTAAACACCAATATCAGACGATATTTAGAGAACTTTGAGAGGACTTGTCGCAGTGACAATTTTTGAAATATTTGAAATTCATTGGAATTGTTTGAATTCAATTCAGTGGAATTTTTGAAATTCAATGAAATTTTTGGAATTCAGTGGACTTTTTGGAATTCAGTGAAATTTTTGGAATTCAGTGGAATTTAAATATTTGTATTGTTGGGAAAGAGTTTTAGCCAGTGGCTACTCCCTCGATAATGATTGATTCAACTCAAATAAAGTGTCAGTGCCAATCAAATTAATTGTAAAATAGTTCACTTGTGCGTCCGCTTAATATAACGTGATATATCTCTGATCCAGAATTGCGAATATCGAGTCTGTAATTATGTTGTACGACTTTGACAAGCGGTTCTATGTCGTTCAATCTGGTGCGCAAAGTCGGATTCAAGTGTCATTTCTCTGAAAAATTTGTATAACAATTATTTATTCCTATTTCCTCACTATTGTAGCCGTCGGAGCCGCCGTCGGAGCAGCCAGCTGACCGGTGTGGTTGGCGACAACTTTTCACTTTCGGTAAAGAAGCTTTCATAAATTTTATAACTCTTGATATTACAGTGACGGACTTTCAAATTTGTGTGCCGCATGTGCAACAGCTGTTTTTGCATTGTTTTTTCATCTGTTACACATGCGTTGCACAAATTTGAAAGTCCTTCACAATATGACTTGAAATAATTTTAAACTGAACTCTTGCAGTTTCCAACCATCTCAGTTTTCACCGAGAGAGGTTTAAAACAAAACAGGAATAATCTTCGTATCAGGATCTAGGAATCTCTTTCGCGGTAATTCTGCCGTTTTATCAGCGGACTAAGTAGATTTGCTGTTTAGAAATTATTTATCTTTTCATCCTTATCATTCCCGTAAAATACATCCCTTGACCTTAACCTTCTTTCATATCGAGCTGACTCCTGTGAGCAGTTCCGCGTACAACCATCTCATCCGATTTATCATCAACTACATCCATTGAATTACCTTTGTGTCACCGAGCATTGAGATACGACGGATTTCGACTTCGATATCTATATTGAAATGTCCACTATTTCCACACTCAAAACCAGTGTTAAAATGAAATTTGTATTAGCTAGGGTAAATGGAGGTAATGCACATAAGACAAAGAAAATTATAACTGAGTCTTAGATGAACTGTCAATCTAGATGATAGAAAAATCAAAAGATACGATGTACTCTTCATTAAAAATAAAAATGAGTCTGATCACATGGAGATTAGGGAAAAATATATTTTTTAGTGAATCATAAGAAAAATGAAAAAGTTAGAAATTCGTGGGGTAATTGCGATCACTTGTACTGTGTAAAATATTATTGTTGTCGTATGTCGTGAAAAACTGTCAATCTTTTGAATAAGGCCTTCCATTTGAACATAAAAATTTGTTTGCAGCTTAAGAGATATGTGACACATGTGTCAAGTCCGTACATTTTTAAGGTTATGTAACTGTCACTCGGAAATGAAATTACACTCCTTCGACGCTTTTCTATCGATCGAAGCAAAACTTTGCTTCAAGATACGTTAAAACAGTTTAATTTGACTAACATGAAAGTGTGTCAGAGATAGATTCAATCAAAACACCTTAGTCGATGCAAACATGGGGTGGCCGGCATTGCCCACTGATCGCCATTACCTCCATCTACCCTATTACCTCACTTGTTTTTTAGGAAATTCTTAGCAATGTAATCGATTAAATTTGAAGAGCGATTGTTTTCAGTGAAAATTGTGATTTTTTGGGCTTTTGTCTATTTCAATTCTCGGTTGACACAAAGCATGAGATTTTTTCAGCACACGACCCAATTTTCCTTACTCGCTCCGCTATTTATCCACCGATATGTGTGCGATAGTGTGTTGGTGTGAATATGTAGCATGTAATAAACAACATATAAAAGCTCGAACAAAAATTTCGACTCCAACAACAATTAAGATGAGTACACAGATCGTGCAAAAACCCTTGCAAAATGCATGCAAAATGACGGCGCGAAGTTTTAAATGTGCGACAAAAATTTTCTGTTTCACGTGATATGTTGAATAATTATTTCTTGGAATCCCATATTTTGTATCCTTGCACAAGAAAACTGAAAGTAAACAAATAATTATTCAACATATCACATGAAACAGAAATTTTTTGTCGCAAATTTAAAACTTCGCGCCGTCATTTTGCATGCATTTTGCAAGGGTACGATTTTGCAAGGGTTTTTGCACGATCTGTGTACTAGCCTTTATAATTGAGAATTTTGAATTACGCTGTAGTCAAATTGTACCAACCCACTCTCGCGTATATAGTAATAGCACATTTCGATGTGAAGTATATAACTCGGAATGTACTACCACTCGGGCAAACCTTCGTGTGCGTACATCCTCGTTATATACTCGACATCGATATAAATAATCTATTCATAATAGGTTTCTTCCAAGCAACGGTTTCACCGAGCAAACTGAACCGAAGACCAACCGAATGTGAACCGATGTCATCCATAGAACCATAACCACAACTTTTTTCTTTTGTTATTTTTACATTTTCATTGTTAATAATGTTAAGGTTATGCTTCTATGGATGACGGTTTGACATTTCATTTAACCTTGGAAGAAACCTATATTCTTTCAAATATTACAGTATGTCGGTTGGTGATTATTTATCTGGCGATTCTGGCAATTCCCGCCAACATCTTGACCGTATACGATCTGGTGGACAAATATTTTGGCAGGGCTGCAGCCTTTGGGTTTGTAATTTGCCCACTGGTTGTGGCATTGGGTCAAAAATTCTTTTTCGAAATGATATTCAGAGTTATAATGGTGAGTAGACTTAATACTATGGTGACGCAGTGATCACATCTTCCCAATCAATTCTGCGGTAATTTGCATAAGAAACTTTTCGGAGTCTACAATGTGCTATTTGCACCCAGCTGCGTGCAAATAGTCTATAGTGTACTATTTGCACCCGGGTGCGAATAGTACATAGTGTGCTATTTGCACCCGACTATAGTATGTTATTGCTAATACCTAATAGTATAATTAGGCCGATTCGAGCCAGTATTCTTTCATAATTTATTAGCAAGGTCAGTGACTACTATATCTTGTTATTGGCTCGCAGATCCAACGGTCTGTATTCATCAGTCTATAGATTATCATTTTGTACAAGGAAAATATGATTCACTCGCGGGGGCTAGCCTGCAAATTATCATGCTGTACAAGGAAAATAAGATTTCGCCGCTCCTGATAAAATAATGGTCATGATTTTGTACAAGGAGAATATAACTTTCACAGGAACTAATTTGTCTCTATTCCTGAGTGGGTGCAAATAGTACACTATTTTCTATTAGCACCCGGGTGCAGATAGTGCACTATAGACTATTTGTACCCGGGTGCAAATAGTCACTTCGTTAATTAAATGAGTGAAAAGCAGCATTGTGGAAGCTTTCAATTTGCAATTCACAGTGCGAAATCGAGTATATGTTTTATGAAGGTTACGAAAGATCGTAAGAACTTCTAGGACATGACAATAGAGTGGGAAAACCCTGAACAAAGGGAATTTTCCAGATTTCGTGGTGATTTCGAATCGTTACAATCGTATACAATCGCCGTCTTTAATTTTACTCTTTTTTTACTTACCAGCTTACACAGCTGAAGCATAAAGCACACACAAAATGTTTTGTGTAAAACAAAATTGGCATGGATTTATAAATGAAGGTACCATCGGCACGGCGCCAAATGCAAAATTTGCTGTGGAAATCAGTTTTCTAAGAAAAATCTTTTTTTCATCAACAATCTATTTATGATAGGAAAATGGTTATCGATGGAAAAGTTGTTATCGATAGAAAACATCTTCTCGATTGAAAACTTCTTTTCGGTAGAAAACATCTCTTGAATAGAAAACTTCTCTTAGGTGGAAAACATCTTATCGATGGAAAACTTCTCTTAGATAGAAAACTTTAGGCAAACCTCAGAAAGAATTCAATTTTCCACATTTTTAACATTCAATCTACCTTTTGGTATCTAAATGTCCATGGTACTCAATGTCATTTTTGCATTACCTCTCATTGGTTCTTATTCACTCTCTGAATTCCGATGATTCGGTTATTTGTTTCCAATACATACACAGCTTTTCTGGTGTAGAAATTGAAACCAGGTGATGGGAATTAGTCGGTAAAATTAAAAGATGCTGATTGTACATAGATCTCAAACACTAAACGACGTTCAAAAGAAGAAGTCAACCAGAGAGGAGAAATCAATTTTGTACTTCCGTAAAGCTTCAAAATTGTTTGACGATTGTATCGCAAGTTGATCAGTGAGTTATTATCAACGTATTTTAACGTTATGATTTAATTGGAATGAGCTGGTGTTTCCCAGACACTGTCTCTGGTTGAATCACAGTAGTGTATACCACGAGCGAAATATGATTGGCAATTTTTGAGATACTTATTTCGACTGATACGTAAAAGCGAAGCAACTGAGACTTGGATGCTTTGAACCAGTAAAGCGTGGTGACCTCTCTTAATGATGTTACGGATCCGATTTTGGAGATTCGTTACATATCAGATTTTCGTTCATTAATAGAACGATCGACAGTTAAAGAGTTGAATTGAAGAACTGTACACTGCAAGTTTGAAATTTTGCAGGAGTGAAGTTGATGGTTCGAGATGGTAGAGAACGTTATACTCGCGTTGAGTTGACAAAAAACAAAGTTGCGATAATGCACGATGTTTTAAGCATGGATTTTGTTTGTTGTCTCAAGAAACGAATTCTATCAAAATAAGTCTATTGAATAGGCAATTCCTCAATTTTTCGATTTTAAACCAATTAGACGTAAACAAGGATGCAAGTCGCAGAGTCGATTTCATGACAAGGATGGAATGTTCGAACTAATTCTATGAATTATAGCGAATTCTTTCCTTTGATCGTAGAATGGAATTTCTTGAAACGAAAATTTTTCTATATGGTCGTTCAAAACGAAAATTTTGAATTGGCTTTACCAGAAGATATTATTGTGGTAGAAGAATTGTGGTGTAACGACGGAAACTTTAACGAAATTGGTCATGGGGCAACCAATTTTTCGAGTCCAAAAGTTTGTTTAGTGACTTCATTGTGACAGGACTTTAGTAACAATTTGTGTTACTACTATAGTCGATGACAACATTTAGGCCGAAAAATTTGTTACTAAAACTAAGTTTTTTGGTTTAAATCTATTTTAATACTTTTGTGGCTTGAAACTATGGTTTCAGCTTAAACATAATTTTCTTTTAAATTTGGAAATTGTGCGTCATAAATATGGGCATACATTTTACATTTTATACATTTTACATAAATATGGGTAGGGCACAATTGTAAATGTTGTCAGTGGAACGACCTTCATTTTCATGTTGAAAATTTTAGTAAGGTTGTTCGTAGGTTATTCAGCCTATATTTGAGTCCACTTACGACAGCTGGCAAGCTGTGATCAGTGCGTCACCCGTTTCATTCAATTTCGTGAGGACCTAAAGTCAGGCAAATTCATTTTTGGTGTTAATACTTCAATTGACTAAAATCGATTCAGCGTACTCTCTTTACGGTAGAGCCAGAAAGCTGGAAAGATTTATTGGCAAATACATTGCATGGTCGACTAAATGAGTTGCATGTGAAGATGTACAGAAATTCAACAGAAATTTATTTCTCTAGCTAGTGCCTTGTATTTGTAAATAAATCTGTCCAGCTCACTGGGTCTACAAAAAAGAGCGTGCGCTTTGTTTCAACATGTTTCAAATTGTCAATTTTTGGTATGTGAGGTTACGATACTTCATTTGTTGAATTCGATAGTTTTGATAGAATTTCAATAAATAATGAGTCCGTCTAATCGATGAAACAAATCCACACAAATTTTGACATTTGGCCATACCTGGTACATACTTTCATTGTACTCAATGACTCTAAAGTGGTGACAAACGAAAAATTTCGGAATGATTTTGCCTGACTTTAGAAAACCTAATTGTATTTATCTCAACCTTATTAAATTTCTTCTTCGTATACTTTGAAAACTTCAGGACGACAAGCGGAATTTTTAACCAGAAACCAGTTCTACTTTCAACTATTATATTGGTAAGTTTTGACACTTATTATGTTTGCTGGTGAGGTGCATGTTGTCTAAATGTTTTGCAGAAAATGTCCAGATTTTTTTCCTTATTTATAATGTGGAGATTTGAATTGTACATAATTGCTAGAGACAATACTCAGACCACATTCGGTACATTGTACGACATTTTAAAACCGAAACGATGTCTGATCAATCATACAAGGAATTACTTACTCAGAGCAAAAGTTGGACGCAGTCTACAGTCTATTTGTGTGCAACTTCTAAAACAAGTGATATCGTTGGAGGTGACGCTGTCAGCGTCGTAACGCAAAAATTGAAACGAGGTCGCATATATTTGTCAACCATTCTCCAAACAATTTCCCACAACATTTTGAGCAACATCGATTTCTCTTGTGTAACTTCTTTCATTGATTTGACACGGAAGATGGGTTCTTGCTATTCTACAAATTTCGCTTATTAATCTCTAAATTCAATTAGCTTTCTGATCGTACCAATTTCAGATCACAAGACTTCATTTTCGAAGAGCTAGAGCAATTTAAAGTAAACTACTTTCATCGATTTCTCTTGTGTAACTTCTTTCATCGATTTCTCTTGTGTAACTTCTTTCATTGATTTGACACGGAAGATGGGTTCTTGCTATTCTACAAATTTCGCTTATTAATCTCTAAATTCAATTAGCTTTCTGATCATACCAATTTCAGATCACAAGACTTCATTTTCGAAGAGCTAGAGCAATTTAAAGTAAACTACTTTCATCGATTTCTCTTGTGTAACTTCTTTCATTGATTTGACACGGAAGATGGGTTCTTGCTATTCTACAAGTTTCGCTTATTAATCTCTAAATTCAATTAGCTTTCTGATCATACCAATTTCAGATCACAAGACTTCATTTTCGAAGAGCTAGAGCAATTTAAAGTAAACTACTTTCATCGATTTCTCTTGTGTAACTTCTTTCATTGATTTGACACGGAAGATGGGTTCTTGCTATTCTACAAGTTTCGCTTATTAATCTCTAAATTCAATTAGCTTTCTGATCATACCAATTTCAGATCACAAGACTTCATTTTCGAAGAGCTAGAGCAATTTAAAGTAAACTACTTTCATCGATTTCTCTTGTGTAACTTCTTTCATTGATTTGACACGGAAGATGGGTTCTTGCTATTCTACAAGTTTCGCTTATTAATCTCTAAATTCAATTAGCTTTCTGATCATACCAATTTCAGATCACAAGACTTCATTTTCGAAGAGCTAGAGCAATTTAAAGTAAACTACTTTCATCGATTTCTCTTGTGTAACTTCTTTCATCGATATCTCTTGTGTAACTTCTTTCATCGATTTCTCTTGTATTAGCTTTCTGATCATACCAATTTCAGATCACAAGACTTCATTTTCGAAGAGCTAGAGCAATTTAAAGTAAACTACTTTCATCGATTTCTCTTGTGTAACTTCTTTCATCGATTTCTCTTGTGTAACTTCTTTCATTGATTTGACACGGAAGATGGGTTCTTGCTATTCTACAAGTTTCGCTTATTAATCTCTAAATTCAATTAGCTTTCAGAAGATCATACCAATTTCAGATCACAAGACTTCATTTTCGAAGAGCTAGAGCAATTTAAAGTAAACTACTTTCATCGATTTCTCTTGTGTAACTTCTTTCATTGATTTGACACGGAAGATGGGTTCTTGCTATTCTACAAGTTTCGCTTATTAATCTCTAAATTCAATTAGCTTTCTGATCATACCAATTTCAGATCACAAGACTTCATTTTCGAAGAGCTAGAGCAATTTAAAGTAAACTACTTTCATCGATTTCTCTTGTGTAACTTCTTTCATTGATTTGACACGGAAGATGGGTTCTTGCTATTCTACAAGTTTCGCTTATTAATCTCTAAATTCAATTAGCTTTCTGATCATACCAATTTCAGATCACAAGACTTCATTTTCGAAGAGCTAGAGCAATTTAAAGTAAACTACTTTCATCGATTTCTCTTGTGTAACTTCTTTCATTGATTTGACACGGAAGATGGGTTCTTGCTATTCTACAAGTTTCGCTTATTAATCTCTAAATTCAATTAGCTTTCTGATCATACCAATTTCAGATCACAAGACTTCATTTTCGAAGAGCTAGAGCAATTTAAAGTAAACTACTTTCATCGATTTCTCTTGTGTAACTTCTTTCATTGATTTGACACGGAAGATGGGTTCTTGCTATTCTACAAGTTTCGCTTATTAATCTCTAAATTCAATTAGCTTTCTGATCATACCAATTTCAGATCACAAGACTTCATTTTCGAAGAGCTAGAGCAATTTAAAGTAAACTACTTTCATCGATTTCTCTTGTGTAACTTCTTTCATTGATTTGACACGGAAGATGGGTTCTTGCTATTCTACAAGTTTCGCTTATTAATCTCTAAATTCAATTAGCTTTCTGATCATACCAATTTCAGATCACAAGACTTCATTTTCGAAGAGCTAGAGCAATTTAAAGTAAACTACTTTCATCGATTTCTCTTGTGTAACTTCTTTCATTGATTTGACACGGAAGATGGGTTCTTGCTATTCTACAAGTTTCGCTTATTAATCTCTAAATTCAATTAGCTTTCTGATCATACCAATTTCAGATCACAAGACTTCATTTTCGAAGAGCTAGAGCAATTTAAAGTAAACTACTTTCATCGATTTCTCTTGTGTAACTTCTTTCATTGATTTGACACGGAAGATGGGTTCTTGCTATTCTACAAGTTTCGCTTATTAATCTCTAAATTCAATTAGCTTTCTGATCATACCAATTTCAGATCACAAGACTTCATTTTCGAAGAGCTAGAGCAATTTAAAGTAAACTACTTTCATCGATTTCTCTTGTGTAACTTCTTTCATTGATTTGACACGGAAGATGGGTTCTTGCTATTCTACAAGTTTCGCTTATTAATCTCTAAATTCAATTAGCTTTCTGATCATACCAATTTCAGATCACAAGACTTCATTTTCGAAGAGCTAGAGCAATTTAAAGTAAACTACTTTCATCGATTTCTCTTGTGTAACTTCTTTCATCGATATCTCTTGTGTAACTTCTTTCATCGATTTCTCTTGTATTAGCTTTCTGATCATACCAATTTCAGATCACAAGACTTCATTTTCGAAGAGCTAGAGCAATTTAAAGTAAACTACTTTCATCGATTTCTCTTGTGTAACTTCTTTCATCGATTTCTCTTGTGTAACTTCTTTCATTGATTTGACACGGAAGATGGGTTCTTGCTATTCTACAAGTTTCGCTTATTAATCTCTAAATTCAATTAGCTTTCAGAAGATCATACCAATTTCAGATCACAAGACTTCATTTTCGAAGAGCTAGAGCAATTTAAAGTAAACTACTTTCATCGATTTCTCTTGTGTAACTTCTTTCATTGATTTGACACGGAAGATGGGTTCTTGCTATTCTACAAGTTTCGCTTATTAATCTCTAAATTCAATTAGCTTTCTGATCATACCAATTTCAGATCACAAGACTTCATTTTCGAAGAGCTAGAGCAATTTAAAGTAAACTACTTTCATCGATTTCTCTTGTGTAACTTCTTTCATTGATTTGACACGGAAGATGGGTTCTTGCTATTCTACAAGTTTCGCTTATTAATCTCTAAATTCAATTAGCTTTCTGATCATACCAATTTCAGATCACAAGACTTCATTTTCGAAGAGCTAGAGCAATTTAAAGTAAACTACTTTCATCGATTTCTCTTGTGTAACTTCTTTCATTGATTTGACACGGAAGATGGGTTCTTGCTATTCTACAAGTTTCGCTTATTAATCTCTAAATTTAATTAGCTTTCTGATCATACCAATTTCAGATCACAAGACTTCATTTTCGAAGAGCTAGAGCAATTTAAAGTAAACTACTTTCATCGATTTCTCTTGTGTAACTTCTTTCATTGATTTGACACGGAAGATGGGTTCTTGCTATTCTACAAGTTTCGCTTATTAATCTCTAAATTCAATTAGCTTTCTGATCATACCAATTTCAGATCACAAGACTTCATTTTCAGAGAGCTATTCTACGAGTTTCGCTTATTAATCTCTAAATTCAATTAGCTTTCTGATCATACCAATTTCAGATCACAAGACTTCATTTTCGAAGAGCTAGAGCAATTTAAAGTAAACTACTTTCATCGATTTCTCTTGTGTAACTTCTTTCATTGATTTGACACGGAAGATGGGTTCTTGCTATTCTACAAGTTTCGCTTATTAATCTCTAAATTCAATTAGCTTTCTGATCATACCAATTTCAGATCACAAGACTTCATTTTCGAAGAGCTAGAGCAATTTAAAGTAAACTTCTTTCATCGATTTCTCTTGTGTAACTTCTTTCATTGATTTGACACGGAAGATGGGTTCTTGCTATTCTACAAGTTTCGCTTATTAATCTCTAAATTCAATTAGCTTTCTGATCATACCAATTTCAGATCACAAGACTTCATTTTCGAAGAGCTAGAGCAATTTAAAGTAAACTACTTTCATCGATTTCTCTTGTGTAACTTCTTTCATTGATTTGACACGGAAGATGGGTTCTTGCTATTCTACAAGTTTCGCTTATTAATCTCTAAATTCAATTAGCTTTCTGATCATACCAATTTCAGATCACAAGACTTCATTTTCGAAGAGCTAGAGCAATTTAAAGTAAACTACTTTCATCGATTTCTCTTGTGTAACTTCTTTCATTGATTTGACACGGAAGATGGGTTCTTGCTATTCTACAAGTTTCGCTTATTAATCTCTAAATTCAATTAGCTTTCTGATCATACCAATTTCAGATCACAAGACTTCATTTTCGAAGAGCTAGAGCAATTTAAAGTAAACTACTTTCATCGATTTCTCTTGTGTAACTTCTTTCATTGATTTGACACGGAAGATGGGTTCTTGCTATTCTACAAGTTTCGCTTATTAATCTCTAAATTCAATTAGCTTTCTGATCATACCAATTTCAGATCACAAGACTTCATTTTCAGAGAGCTATTCTACAAGTTTCGCTTATTAATCTCTAAATTCAATTAGCTTTCTGATCATACCAATTTCAGATCACAAGACTTCATTTTCGAAGAGCTAGAGCAATTTAAAGTAAACTACTTTCATCGATTTCTCTTGTGTAACTTCTTTCATTGATTTGACACGGAAGATGGGTTCTTGCTATTCTACAAGTTTCGCTTATTAATCTCTAAATTCAATTAGCTTTCTGATCATACCAATTTCAGATCACAAGACTTCATTTTCGAAGAGCTAGAGCAATTTAAAGTAAACTACTTTCATCGATTTCTCTTGTGTAACTTCTTTCATTGATTTGACACGGAAGATGGGTTCTTGCTATTCTACAAGTTTCGCTTATTAATCTCTAAATTCAATTAGCTTTCTGATCATACCAATTTCAGATCACAAGACTTCATTTTCGAAGAGCTAGAGCAATTTAAAGTAAACTACTTTCATCGATTTCTCTTGTGTAACTTCTTTCATCGATTTCTCTTGTGTAACTTCTTTCATTGATTTGACACGGAAGATGGGTTCTTGCTATTCTACAAGTTTCGCTTATTAATCTCTAAATTCAATTAGCTTTCTGATCATACCAATTTCAGATCACAAGACTTCATTTTCGAAGAGCTAGAGCAATTTAAAGTAAACTACTTTCATCGATTTCTCTTGTGTAACTTCTTTCATTGATTTGACACGGAAGATGGGTTCTTGCTATTCTACAAGTTTCGCTTATTAATCTCTAAATTCAATTAGCTTTCTGATCATACCAATTTCAGATCACAAGACTTCATTTTCGAAGAGCTAGAGCAATTTAAAGTAAACTACTTTCATCGATTTCTCTTGTGTAACTTCTTTCATTGATTTGACACGGAAGATGGGTTCTTGCTATTCTACAAGTTTCGCTTATTAATCTCTAAATTCAATTAGCTTTCTGATCATACCAATTTCAGATCACAAGACTTCATTTTCGAAGAGCTAGAGCAATTTAAAGTAAACTACTTTCATCGATTTCTCTTGTGTAACTTCTTTCATTGATTTGACACGGAAGATGGGTTCTTGCTATTCTACAAGTTTCGCTTATTAATCTCTAAATTCAATTAGCTTTCTGATCATACCAATTTCAGATCACAAGACTTCATTTTCGAAGAGCTAGAGCAATTTAAAGTAAACTACTTTCATCGATTTCTCTTGTGTAACTTCTTTCATTGATTTGACACGGAAGATGGGTTCTTGCTATTCTACAAGTTTCGCTTATTAATCTCTAAATTCAATTAGCTTTCTGATCATACCAATTTCAGATCACAAGACTTCATTTTCGAAGAGCTAGAGCAATTTAAAGTAAACTACTTTCATCGATTTCTCTTGTGTAACTTCTTTCATTGATTTGACACGGAAGATGGGTTCTTGCTATTCTACAAGTTTCGCTTATTAATCTCTAAATTCAATTAGCTTTCTGATCATACCAATTTCAGATCACAAGACTTCATTTTCGAAGAGCTAGAGCAATTTAAAGTAAGCTACTTTCATCGATTTCTCTTGTGTAACTTCTTTCATTGATTTGACACGGAAGATGGGTTCTTGCTATTCTACAAGTTTCGCTTATTAATCTATAAATTCAACTAGCTTTCTGATCATACCAATTTCAGATCACAAGACTTCATTTTCGAAGAGCTAGAGCAATTTAAAGTAAACTACTTTCATCGATTTCTCTTGTGTAACTTCTTTCATTGATTTGACACGGAAGATGGGTTCTTGCTATTCTACAAGTTTCGCTTATTAATTTCTAAATTCAATTAGCTTTCTGATCATACCAATTTCAGATCACAAGACTTCATTTTCGAAGAGCTAGAGCAATTTAAAGTAAACTACTTTCATCGATTTCTCTTGTGTAACTTCTTTCATTGATTTGAGGAGGCTAAAATCATGTTGTTGTCAACCCGATGTCTGTTTTCGATGTACAAATATTGCAGTCAGATAAACCTCAAAACATATATTTTCGATAACAACTAAAAGACTACACCACGAACACTAGCCTGTTTTACTTCATATAGCAAAATGTATGTTTAAACAAATGAAGGACAAGATTTTGTACTAAACAACAGAAAGCATAGCAAATAGATTCAATGATATACCGTGATTTGCCGCTTGAAGTGAAATACAGTCAGAGGCAATGAAATTCCAGAATGAATTTGCTTCAGCTGTTTTTCAGCAGATCTTCACATAAAATCAAAACTATTTACGCTTGAAGCTATACACGCTGTGTGGATATACTGAAAAACCGCTGAAGCAAATTCATGATGAAATTTCACTGCCTCTAACTGTAACACTCACATTAGTCATGAATCAACTTTTACGTACGTCTATGACACCTGTTATCGGCATTAACGAGACAAATAAGGAATATACACAGTGTCATTCGATCTTATAATTAAAATGTGAGTTAGAACTAATGAAGTAAGAGATGGTGTACCAGGAAAGGAAGTAGTAGAATCAATATGTACACCGAAAATACTTTTACTCTGTGTGATTGCTTAACATTTATACTTCGATCGACAATAAATATCTCAAACAGTTCCACAATCTCCATTATGTACTTGAATGTCGAATGTTGCAAGCTCTTTGTCGTTTATTTTCTGTATTTCGACTGTTAAATTGTTATAGCGTTCCTCTCTCTGTTCATATTGATCTTAATCAAAATGTTAAACAATACAAATGAAAGTTGATTTCAACAAAACAAATTTCAATTATCGGCCACTTATTCGAATTCATGTCATTTATTTATCTATTGTGGTACTTATAATACATGAAAGCATAATTCACATCCGTAGGTTTTTCATTTTTAATTTCAAATCGAATGCGCTATGCACAGACCAGCTAATGGCGAACGAAATCAATTTGTATCTTCAATTAAATTCGCATTTGTTTCGAAACTCGATGGTTACGAAATGGATTCGTTTATTCACTACGCGAGAGAAGTGAATTTTATACAATATTTAAATGGAATAGACTGAAGGTCCGACTATAAATGCAAAAGAGATGCAATGTACACATGGTTCGATGCAAGGCAAAGAATTTATTCAATTTCTCAAATGTTGAATAAAATGAGCCAATGCAGTGCGAATTTAAATCTTGTTTACTATAAGCTTTGAAGCTGCTCTCTGTTATAGTTAAGCGAATAATGACATACATTAGTCAGATTAAACGTAATTCAATTCAACACGAGCGCAATAAAACTTATAATTCTCGATGTTACAAAGAGATTTCATTTATATTTTGATTAGATTAGATAAATCGTTTTGAATTTACACGTTCTGCGAACAACGTAATCGTTAAATTGAAGTCCATTTAATAAATAAAAATTTAATTTAACGTAAAAAAAACGACAACAACCAAAGTTACTCACCTTAATACTCATATCCAAAGTAAGGTTGAATGTAGGGTTCTACTGAAACGAATGCCATATAATTGTAAATCCTCATCCGCATCGGTTATTATTTGAACAAGCGTGAATAACAAACAATATCACAATATCAATGATCAAAAAAATCGCTAATAAATCTGACCTCTCTGTGCTTTGAACACAACACTTTTTTTCATTTACGGTGTGGAAGTGCATTCAGTGTTTTAGTCTGAACCATGAACTGACCGCACGTATGAAAAAAGCAAATTTATTTCAATGTTAAGAACATTTATGTTCACTCGTTGGGTTTTTTTTCCTCTTTTTTTACTTTTCAAATTTTTTAATGTTTGCATAACATTCCTTGTTGTTTGAACACAAATTTTTCCTCATTCACTCACTCTGTGTATCGGTATGATTTCACTTTTGCGGTCACTTTTTTCCACCTATAGACACTTTAAAGAAAAATAATCACTTTAATACTCTTGATCTAAGACCTTTTTCTTCTCAAACTGGACGGAATAGTTAGATGGTGTAATTATGTGTTTACGCTAATTTCATAAACATTAAATTACAGAAGAAGAAGAAAAAAAATCGAAATAACTTTTATGTTACAATTTAATGAGAGATGATTAGACGTGTGTGAGAGATAGTGTTATAATACGATTTTTGTTCGTGTGTTATGTTACATTCCAACCTTCCGACGAATTAACTTTAATGACGCTACGAAGTGCAAGTGTATATGCTACAATATCCGTGTTTTCATTACTTGCTGTAAATCTCAAGGTGATAGTTATAAGACGATTGAACTTTATGAACGATATCGATGGTATTTAATCCGCTTACATAGGAAGTTACAGGTCTTCATGTTGTGTGCGTGTGAAGCTATTTTCAATAATTTAATCGAATTTTTCTGTACGCATGCGCAATTGTATCCTATGTGCTGTGTCATCTGCTATCGACAATGACGGTGAAAATAAGCGTCATCACTCAGGAGAATATCGATGATATACCAAAATCGATGATAAAACTAATGAAGTAGTAGAAGATTTTGTATTTTGTCTTGTTGACAGTATCTCGATCAAAAGAAGTAATAGATTCGAAGATGTGTTTGTCGTCTGTAAAGTGAATGGTCGGCTTCTAGTCAGTTAATAATGTTGTTTACTCAATAGTTCAATCTTAGGAACTCAAATATGACACAAAATATTTTCAATTAATAGAGGCTGTCTGATCATGATTTCTGACTCTACAGTGTTAGCAGAATCGAACAAGTCATGTTAAAGGTATTATAGCTAAGAGTAATTATACCTAAAGAGGAAATGTGTACGACGAAATGTGGTCCCAACATCAGTTTGTATAAGATACACATCGGGAGGTATGGATGGAATTAGGCCACAGCATATGAAGGACATCGTGGGAAAGGAGACCGGCGATCACGGTGTTAAGTTCTTGGAGAGTCTAAGCAGTTTCGGCGATTTTTGTCTGGCCGGGTCAGTTCCAGATTACGTGACTCATTTCTTATATGGAGCCACACTGTGCGGTTTGAACAAGAAGGACAACAACATTAGACCGATTGCAATCGGGAATACGATTAGAAGGCTAGTAGCGAGAATCGGAAGTTCTAGGATTGCCGACCGAACGGGAGAACAGTTACGCCCCAAACAACTAGGTTTCGGTACCCGCGGAGGCGCGGAAGCTGGAGTACACGCTGCGAGGCATTTCGTGAACTACAGACACCAATCGACTAAAATCTTCGTCAAACTTGACTATAAGAATGCGTACAACGAAATGGAGCGCCAGCCCATGCTGCAAGCAGTTAAAGCAAATTGTCCGGACATCTACTTGTTCATGAAACAGTGCTACGGCCTGCCAACCTGGCTATCATTCGGCGATTTCACCATGCTCTCCCAAAGAGGCTGTCAACAAGGAGATCCGTGCGGCCCGGCGGCTTTTTGCATGGGAATACACCACATGGTCAACTGTTTGGAATCGGAATTCAACATTTGGTATATCGACGACGGAACGATTGGAGGTGAACCAGATGTAGTGATCAACGACTTGGAAACTGTCATAGCAAAATCATCCGAGGTTGGACTGGAACTAAATTTCGGCAAGTGCGAGATCAAAATACTGGGAGTCGTCCGTCCGGAAGAACGAGCCCACATTCTGCAAAAAATCAACCAAGTCGCTCCAGGTATCGTGGAACGTCAAGACGACATTGAACTGCTGGGCTCACCATTGACATTGTCGGGAATCAAATCAGCAATTAATAAGAAACTGCGCAAATTGAAAATCATGGTTGGCCGAATGGACAAATTGAATGCGCATCACTCCTACTGCCTGCTCCGAAGTTCACTGTCAATTCCTCAATTAAGCTACCTGCTTCGAACCACACCTTGTTGGAATGCTATGGACGAACTAGAAGAATACGATCGGGTACTGAAGGATGCAATGGAAAGTATCGTGAATTGCCGCTTCACAGAAAATTCATGGAACGAAGCCACTTTGCCAGTCAAGTTGGGTGGATTGGGACTAAGAAACGCCACAAACCTCTGCTACTCCAGTTTTTTGGGCTCAATTCATTCATTCGCCGGTATGGTACGCAACATCGTTCCTTCTTTCTCATTGGAAGCTGATCCGTCAACACTCGAAGCTTTGGATGCATGGTCGTCACTAGCCTTGCAAGAAATCCCGGACGCTTCAGAACAAAAGTTCCAGCACGTGTGGGATTTGGCTTTGTGTACTAAACTGCAACGAGACATTTCCGAACAGTCAACAAGCATAACATCAAAGGCTCGATTGCTAGCAAACAATAACAAGGAGACAGGTGCCTGGCTGAACGCATTTCCATTCGCTTCATTGGGCACACTACTGGACAACCAATCGTTTCGGATCGCCGTTTCACTTCGTCTAGGGCTCCCATTGTGCGTCCCACACACATGTATCTGCGGCAAGGAGGTTGATGAATTGGGCCTTCACGGATTATGTTGTAAAAACAGTGCTGGCCGGTGGGCAAGACACGCAATCGCCAACGACTTGTTAAAACGGTCTCTCGTGACCAGCAAAATCCCAGCCCTCCTGGAACCAACAGGATGCAACAGGTCGGATGGAAAGAAACCGGACGGGCTTACCTTGGTCCCGTGGCAAAATGGAAAGCCCTTGGTTTGGGATTTCACGTGTGCCGACACCCTAGCACCATCATATGTCAAAGGTAACTCACGGACGGCTGGTTTCGCTGCTCGAACACGAGAGGCTTACAAACTACGGCTGTATAGGAATCTAACTCCCACATATCACGTCGTGCCAATTTGCATCGAAACTCTGGGAACCATCGGTGAGAGAGGCTTGAAGCTTATCCGACGCATTGGGGAACTGCTACAAAATGTTACAGGTGAGAAACGATCAACTAGTTTTCTAATCCAACGCCTCAGTATTGCCATCCAGAGAGGAAACGCAGCAGCTGTTCTAGGCACGATACCATCGGATACCAATCTTGAAGAGATCTACTACCTCTGATTATATACCGATGCCAATTCGCTGTTAGCATTCCCGCGTTTTTCGCTAGTCATTACTATTTGTCATTTTTCTCTTATTTTCGTCTTGTTCGGTTGTGAGACTTTGCGATTTGATCGCGTAACTATGTGATATTTGTAATGTGATTTTTATGTGATTAATTTTTGTAAACTGATTGTAAATAAAAACTTTTATGATTAGGAAAAAAAAAAAAAGATACACATTTCGTAAAATTTTACATCAATACATGTATGCGTTGACGCTGTTGATAGTTCAATTTTCCCACCTAATTAAGAGGGCAAACTCATACCAATCGAGGGATTCTTTTGAATTTCGACTGACCGAAATCGGCGCTATTTTTCGAGGACTTTTTTTATAAATGCCTAGTTAGGCCTTGGTGCCTACGTCCCAAAACCAGTCTCAAATATTTTTGTTCTTCCATACCTGGCTGGGTTGTAAGTGGCCAAAAGTCGAAAAATGGGGTTTCGTAGTTCGGATTTAATTTCTGTAACGTGGCGAGGACACGGACGTGTGTGGGTTCGTTGGAAAGCTGAGGTCGAGTACTCCCGGGGCAAATATAACATTCAAAAAATTTGATGATAAACGACCGAAAATATGACATCCGGAAAATTTCTAAGAATCGACGGAACCTCGATGAACTTTGACGAGGGCTGCGGCCTCCCTAACGAAATTATTTGTATAACAGTGATTAACATGATGACGAATCAGCGATTAACCAGCATTCAACCGGGGAATCGTCACAAAACTACAATTAATAGTGAAATACGGTGGCTAATCGTGGTAAATTACTGATTAACCGTGCGTATTCACAAAAATCATGTTGCTCATTAACAAATTAACTGATTTACCATTAATCACAAAAGAGTGGTTTCCCCCTCGGAAATAATCACCAGATGTCTTTTCCTCCATTGAATTTTTTCTAGAATTTTTAAGAATTTGTTTGTAAAATTTCTAAGAAATTTTAAGAATTTTAAGATATTTTCATGGGATTTAAGAAACTTTAAGAATTCAGTTCTTAAAATTCATAAATTTAAGAATTTTTGGGATTTTTAAGGAGTTTTAGGAATGAAAAAAAAATGTTGGAATTAGTTCTTGAAAATTACTAAATTTTTGAGAATTTAAATTCCGAACAAATAAGCCTTGGTGAAAAATCAAGTCCTACATATTAACAACAATGTGTCTCTGGTGAATGAAGAGAAATTCATCAATATGCGAGCTTGTTACATGAGTTTTTTACTGCGTCATGATAATAGCTTTTCCTAATTATTCTTTGCCATAGAAGGCGAACCTTTTCCCGTTTATTTGACGACGAAGAAAAAAAGATTGAAATAATTAACATTGCCATAGAAAATGACGTGAAAACAAACTTCTTAATTAGAATTTCTATAAGCAGAAGCCTCTCTCGCATATAATGTTGTACAGAACTTATTTTCTATGCCACAACAAAACATTGTGTTGTGTAACCATGGTATCGCTTTCGTGTGGCATTGTTTCGCGCCGAACATTGCCAAAGGTTCTGTACATATTTATATATTATGCTTTTGTGCCGTGCACAATATTCCTATACCACATTTTGATGTAAATAAAATTATATCGCCATGTACACACATAGAACCGAATGTTGTGAAAGAAATACCAGGAGATATAATTTATTAAACAGAAAACTTAAATACAGCACAATCAGCGCACAGATATATAGATGTTTTATGTTCGAGTCACATAATAATATAATAAATTGATTATATGGAAAAGCATTGCGTCATCAAAATATGGTTGCTCGTCTTATCGTCTTGGGCGAATATTATACGTACACCAATTTTGTATGCGAACATTCACATTTGCAGACAATGGCATTCCCTCCGTATATATTATTTAAGTCCAATACAATTGAAGGAAAACTTCAAAAGGAATTTCGATTATAACGAAAGTTTACCTATTCATGCGATTGTGCGTTTTCCGCCAGAGACTACATCTTATACACTTAATTTCTCTGGGGGAATAGAGAGACATTGTGTGTACGGATCAGGTTTTATTTTTCCTTATTTTATTATGTCCAATTGAAGCTTTGTGGCATTTTTTTTGCGTTCGGCATATATTGTTAAGGGACAGAGGCGACAGAGGAGATACACAAAATCGTCAGGGTTTTTCTTGGATTGGTTTTGAATTAATAAATAAAAATCCATAAATTCGAAGTTAAGTGAGGAAACTTTTGGGTAATATTGATTTCGCATAAGATATTGACGCTGAGGTAGAAGAAATCATTAAAAATTTGTTGAAGTGGGTACGGAAAGGCCGAACATATACCAATATAGAAAATCAAATTGTTCTCGATCTCAATCGTGAATCTTCTAAACAGAAAGTGACAATCAAGCAACACAAACAAAAAGGAAATCGAAAACATTGTTAATGACAGTCCATTTTATCCACATCCTACTCCGTAAAAACTGTTAATGATTCCCAACAAAACAACGTTCTGATTGATTGAACCATTCAATGAGTCTTTACTATATACATTATTGCCGCGTCTCTATTGTTGTTATTTAAATTATATTTTATTTACATAATATCACTTTTGTATGTGAACGAATGACGATGACTGATCGCCTCGAATGTTGTTTGGCGAATTTTAACAATTCAATTCAATTGAAGCCGATCCCAGATAAATATATCTGATTTTTCGTTTGTTTCAATTTGGAAACTCAATGGGAATTGAAGATTACGTTTCTGTTGTGTGCTCGTTGAAATACTCTTTTCAACAATTTGCGCTAAAAATTTGAATTAAGCAAAAAATGGTATGCAATCAACACAAAAATAATCAAGTTTGAAAAGAAGGTTAAAGCAATTTTTTATTAATTTACAAATTTGAATGAAGCGCCAAATTTATGACTTTCATTTGTATATCATTGCGAAATGTGTGCATTAAATAAATTGAAAAGGTTTTCTCGTCGGATATAGTGTGTACACGGTCAATGTAATCTCTGATTTACATTTAAATTGATGAATTAGTTTCCTTCTCTTGCGTAATCCATTAAAATTGGACTTTTCCCGAAAGTACGGTATGTCTCTCACCAGTAAATGCCTATTTCATACAGACTCAACATTATTCATGAAAAGTGAACTGAGCAAGTATTGAATAAACAATATTCTCTTAACACAAGCTTTTGCATCTGTTAACGACAGCAAGCACAAAAATAAGCGATGATCACTGATCACTCCGTCTTATGTGGAATTAGAAATGTTAAAATGAATGAAGTACTAGATTTTTGTATGAAATTGGTGAAAATTCTTTGAACAAAAGATGTAATAGATTTGTGAAAGGTTAAACATTCATGAACTCATTACTACAATCATTTCACAGTAGTAAGTTTTAGTAAAATAATTGCGAAGTTTCAACCTTATTTCATTCATTTGACACTAAAGCTGACACTTTCGTCTTCTACGAGTTTCGCTTTCGACACAGAATTAAACAAGCTATCTCCCCTACAAATTTCAAATCGCAGGACTCGATTTTCGAAGAGTTTCAACCATTTAAAGTAAGTTGACCATAGCATAACCCTATGATTACGATTGCCTTATAACATAATAATTGAAATTCCACATTCCGAAATGGCAGAGAGATACATTTGATCTATATGTTGAATCGATGCCAGTGATACAAGATTGATTAAACGATGTCAATTATTCTGTTCTTGTTTTGTTCTGTATTGGTTCGGTAATATAAAACATAGCTGCATTTAGATGAATGAATTTGTCTAAAGTTAGTAGTTAAAACCATTCAATGTAAACTCTTCATTAATTTAACGACATGGAAATGAAAGGAACATTAGACCAAGAAGATCGATTCAATGTAAACAAAACGCGAAGTGTATCAAACGTTTCGTTAATTATTGAAGATAGTTTCAATTGTGTGAAGAAACTTTGTGTAGATAACATGTAACCAGCAATCAGATATCACCAACAGTTTATTGCTTGATGGCATCAATTCAATTTTAATCATGAAAAATTGGGGTAAACGGGCCTTCAGGGATTACGAAAATGTTAATTAATTTATAATGATCGTAAATGTGTCGCAACCTAGTCAATTGTTCAGTCATTAAGCGAAGAACATATATCACATAAGACCGAAAAGTGTGTTACCGCTATCTGTCGTTGTGACGACTACTGTAAAACCTGGAATTTTTACAAAAATCTTATTTCGCAGATAACATTACCGAGTACATAAAACGTGAATAATAAAATTCATTATGGACCATCACACAACACAATTAATAAAATGCTTTGTGTAATGTGAGACTTCGATCCAGTTTAAGAATTTACGACCGAATACAAAGTACTTTGATTGTACAGCTTTTTTTCTGTTGTTGAACTAAAAATAATAATCATGTCATCGAATACGTGTGGTTCTTTGTAGATTTCTTTTGTTGGTGTAGTGAGTGGATTTGGATTTCAGATGTGGCTATGAATGGAACATTAAGTATAATATACATTCACGACTGTGGAATGTGTAAGAAACACGTTTTCACTCTAATTACTTGACTATTATTAAATATTTTAAGTTTTGTTGCGATAAAAAATAAGAATTTGGTCACAGCTGAAGTCAGATTAAAGAATTCGATTGCAACATAGAATTCTAGCTCCAATGTTGAAAGTAACTAAACTATTTTCTCTCTCTACATTCTGTGGTGAGATTTAGCTGCTGGGTATTAGGGCCAAATCATGAATATTAGTTCTTTGTTAAAACTTTTACTCACCGGTCGTTTAATTACTCCCTGCTAACAGGTTATGGGCCCAGAACGCTTCAACTGCGCAAAAATAAAGATAATTCTGCATGAACACTTTTGAGATGCCAAATTGCCTACTTTACGTCTACAAAGTTGCATGAAATGTCTGTTTTGACTCCCACAAATAAAACATTCCATTTTCTGTACGAAACACATTCAAAGAGGCCTTAGTCTACATACAGTAGACTCAAAAGATTTCTAACCTAGAAAGCGATTGGAAGACTGCTCCGGGAAGTCATGGTACAGGGCCCAGAAAAATCACTTAACAAATACTCACTTTACAATTATCCGTAAAGTTAAAGTCATTAGCTCAGCCTGACTCTCAGCTTCTTACAAAGTTATAGTACAGCATTTTTCGAAGCAGTTTCTCCCTCGCTAGAAAGCCATAATCACAGTCAACATCTAAAAACAACATGTTGATCTCTCTATTCCATCAGGTCCTGCAGTCAACAGTCAACGTTAAGCCTATACTAAAGTTGATTTCTCTATTCTATCATATCTCTTGTTAAGTCCTGCTGGTGTATTTAACAGTCAATGTTGAACCTAGAAACGCTATGTTGAATTCTCTATCCCATCATATCACTCAAGACCGGTTGGTTTATAGGGCAAACATGCATTTAATTGTCTCAATTTATCGACCGTTATTGCAAATTTATATCGTTCATAATGATTCTCTATTCGATCGTCCATGTTCTCATCCTTTCTCTAAAAATAACTTTTCGTTTTCGTGTTGATGTATTGGAGATTCTTATCAACCAGACCCATATTTAAATCAATAGCTCAGGTATACAATAGAAATGAAATGAAAACGATGACAATAGACGAATGTAAATATTTTGTTTTGGAAACCTGTTGAGAAACAGGAAAATATTTATTGTTTGCCTTACCTATTTTTATGTCTGTGTGACTAAGCATTTTATTCTTTGGCCATTCCGAATGGAACTATTTCCGATAAATAATAACGTGCAACCGGTCGCGGAGATTGATTGTGAAAATTGGACAAAAGTGACAGAGACAAATATCTAGTAAGAGAATTCAGTTGAAGGACGGAACAAGATTAATTGAAGTAATAACGG
This sequence comes from Bradysia coprophila, assembly GCF_014529535.1. Classification (NCBI taxonomy): domain Eukaryota; kingdom Metazoa; phylum Arthropoda; class Insecta; order Diptera; family Sciaridae; genus Bradysia; species Bradysia coprophila. Next base: position 2,217,681 of record NW_023503375.1, read on the forward strand.
GATTTTCCGTAGTGTTCCATTAACCTGATTTTCTTTGGAGATATTCATATTCATACACCTACGACTGTACAGTGTACACGTACACGGAAACCAAACGATCGATAATAATTTTCAAAAATTTATAATATTTTGGATGACATCTGCCACAGTCATAAAATACCGTCTGTTTCATCTGATTCACCTGACGATTCGTCATAAAATTTGTCACAATATTACGTATTTACCTTAACAGGCAAAATGACGATGCTTTCGGTAAGTTCAGAATTTATATGAATTCACTTCCTCCAAAACTTCTCTATTTAAACAATGGCCTTGGAACCGTGCATACATATTGCATATTTAAAACCTAAAAGAGTCGGAGCACTTTTTCACTTCCATCACACTCTAAATATTTATATTCTCATTCGAGTCGAGCATGTCTATAAAAACTTAACCTTTTCGAGAGATCTTAGCGTTGGCTTCAACATGCATAGATATATAGAGTGGTTTATTCGGGGACCCTTCTACTTCATAAGCTCCACTTATATACATAAAATATTCCATGTCGTGTAATTTTATTGAATATTTTGCTTCCAAGTTGTGCTTACTGTGAAACATCAGCACAAAAAAAATGTATCATGCCCGTTTGTAATGTTGTAGTCATACTATACCTCATTCTCGGTTATCGCAAAAAATAAGAAAATTTTATTTGGAAAGACCACTTTAATACAACCGAACCCATCTATGTAACTTATGTATACATAAAGAAGAAAAAGAGAAAAAAAAAACATAATAAGAGTCAAGGTCACGATATATATATGTTTTTCTCTTGTTTCTGCTGGTAAAAGCATTTGGTCCGGATGGTTACGACATGTGTGTATACCTATATAAATATGCTACATTCATAGCTCGTCGACATCGGACCAACATATTTATACGATTATATGAAAATCGTATACATAAATTACCGTATACGTGTTGTTATGGAGAATTGCATATATCTCTCATAGTAAATGAAGACACCATCAAAGCCTTTTTGAAACGTAACATGGTAATGATATAAAATAATCGATACTATGGGCTAAACGTAAGGTGAAGATTATTTTTATTTATATGTACACTCATGAGACTCATGTGTATACTGTGCACAGAGAGAAATATATGTTGCATTACAATCACTCAACTACACACGGTATAATATGCTTTTGAGGCTTTAAAGGAGACCTAAATTTATTTTATATTTTTAGAGGTTTTATTGATGGAACTATAGCAAAAAAAAAGGTTTCGTTTGAGGCAAGTGGCAAAAAAGAATGTTTATTGTTGCCGGCAAAACGGGGTTAGGGTTATCAAAAGAATTTTCCATTTGGAGCTTTGACATTTTTATTATTTTAGAAAAATGAGAGAACGAAATAACTTTTTGCACGTTATGTCCTTAACGCATTGTATATTATATGATGTGTCGCTGAATATACACAGGGTTATATTAAAAGGATTTCAAAAGTTTCAAGTCTGTATAGATGTCCATTTTTGTTGGTAGAAGTGGGAAAGTCTAAGATTATGTTTTGTCAGATTCTTGATTTTTTTATCAAAAAGTTCAACATTCTGACTCTAAAGAACGTCGTTGAACCTTTCACAGACGGCAAGCATATCGGATACAGAATCTATTACTTGATTTGATTCAAGTATTTTCGATGTACTAAAAAATCTTTTACTTCATTTCATTTAACATTATACGCAAAACGGCGTCAGTATGAGTTCATTACCATAGAGGTAGACTACCTAGAGGAATTATGACCCGAAATTCATTGAAAAATTATATCACACACACCACTAACACGAAAACGTCATTCATTACTTAGCTTTTGTCATCGTTTCAGTAACTGTTCTTAATCGTATGGCTTACATTTTCACATCTTTTGCCGATATGTTCGATGTTTCTTGTCTGGAGGATAACATGATTAACAGGTCTAACAAACATAGCGATGATGTTGTCTATTTTGTTCGAATCATTTTTCTTGAATGGCTTGAACACGCGTGTGAGTACGCAGTAATGTCATATGCAATATGCTTGTGACCTGTGACGTCACATATGAACCATTTTTTTCTGCTAAAATTTTGTCGCTTGGGTGGACTTAGGGACGTTGTACAATGTACTATTTCTATGTAGAAAAATTCCTACTATGTCTGCAGCGGGGATCGAATTCGCGCCTTTTCGGTGGCAGTTCAGTGCGTTCACCACTGCATCCATCGTTGTCGATAATAGATGATAAAGCCGTGGTCAGTTTGATGCTGACGTTTCCTAAAAACCTTATTTTCCAATGGAGGGAGATGGAGTTTCTCGAATAAGGATGACAAAAAATGAATGCGGTGGGAATTTCGCACAACCATCGGTCGATTACAAAAGTGTATGTATCGAAAAATCCCGTATTCAACGAAGTGAGACTTTATAGAAGATGATCGAAAAGTCCCCACGAACAGCTGAAAGGATTAATGGAACTTCCTTAATGGAAGTTTTCTTTAGGAAATCAATGCGAAGTTGAAACCGCTCTAAAGAGTCTCGTCATAGCGTCATGTCATAACGATTGAATCTGTTACTTCTACTTTTTTGTTAAAGTATGTCTAGTGTTTGATGCCAAATCTGCTACTTCTTTCGTTTTAACATACTTTTTACTATATCTATAAGAGAACACTATCCTGCCTGGGGACATCACTCATTTTTGCCGTTTATCTCAATGACAGCTGACAAGTCCTGTCTCTAAATAGATTATCGGTTTTTTAATTAAAACAGATATCTATCTTTAATAAAACACCACACTTCCTCAGGAGTTTCATATAACAACAATTTTTTGGATCCCTTTAAAATTAAAATCCAAAAGTAAAATGTATTATGTGTTAACCATTGAATGAAGCATTAGAATTCATTTCTAGATTTGCGATATTTTTTATTTATCTTTTGGGAATGTGCCTTTGTCGGGGGTTTTGTTGATGTTTCATTGAAAAAGTTTGTTTTTTTTTTTATTTCGAATCTAAAACAAATATTGACTTCGAAAGAGTCGTTTTAACTTTTTTATTTCTACGAAATTTAGGCTATTGTTCGTTTTGCTCTTTGCTGATTCGATAAAACGAATTACCAGAGTTTTTTCGTCGTTATCGAATTTATATCTTTTATCAAACATAAAATTTTGGTTAACCCAAAAACCGAATGCTATGTCAAAATTCATTATACAATGTTTCTTCAGCTATATGGCAAAACATGAACATTTAATGTCCATTTTGGGTAAAACAGAAAAACTAAACGTGAACTTTCTATTTAGTAGGATTCAATTGTATACCTTCTTTGGGTTAAAAGACGACTCTTTAGATGCTATATTAATCGACGAAAATCCGTATATTACAATCTAAATCTGAATCTTAATTTATTTGTTTTGAAATATAAACATAAAGAAAAAAAAACCAACCAACCAACCAACCTTACATCATGTCATTAAAATATAACCAAACAAAAACCCAAATTACATGGTTAAAAGTTTCGCATTATTAATTTGTGAATAAATTAACGTAGGATTACGACCAGACCTTTGATCGTATTATGGTGCATAGTTAGCTTATAGCTTTAATATAAAAAAAATGAATAAAAACGTGAACATTCAACTAACGGTAATACGGTAAAATGGGAGATGTTTTTATTCAATTAATAAATTAATGAAAATGTCGTTAAAATTTATAAACGAAATCAATTAAATTTTATCGATGTGAGTGGAGAGCAAAGCCATTGACTACGGATACGAAAATTTCACTCTAATTACTTGCTGTTTAAATTAATTGCATTTACTCGGCGCATTATATACTTTTTAACGTCCAATATTGTGGCTTAGCACGTTAAACTCTAAAAATTTCATCTAGGAAATAGTTATTTGTTCACCAAGGGGGGAAAATAGGATCAATGGCGTCACTTTGGCCGCAATTCACTCAAGTTTGAATTTTCTTCTCCCCGAGGCGAACACATAATTTTTCCTTCATTCGACTGTGAGAAAATGGCGTTTTGTTGATGCGCTCAGGTGAGAAAATTAATATTTTCTCAACTCTTTTTTTGCAATAGAAGAACTGGAGTTTTTTTTTTCTTTACTGTCACTTTATTTTGATTAAAAATAGTGAAACAAATTGATTGGTTGGACAAATGAATTATGTGTTCATCTCGGGGAGAAAATAGGAAATTCCAATTCAAGCGAATTTTCTATTTTCTCCTCTTGGTAAAAAAATTACCATTTTATCCATTAGTGTATTCACGCCGTTACACACTCGCCAAACCATGAAAACACTGAATATAACGCGTCAAAAGTTATCGGAAACCACACTTTTTTAGTTCTTTCTCAGCAGACCTTGCAAACAGGTCTAGGGATCCAGGCGATGTTTTACTTAATGGTGGAGTTTGTTTATATTATTCGTCAAAGACAGAAATTTGATACGAAGGCAGAGCTTACTCTCCGTATCTACGAGTAGCGTGATGCACATCGAACGATCAACTCATTCGGCTTTATATCGCGTATTTTCGGTTTCGTTTTTATTCTCATTCTTCTTTTATACATTCAAGTTCAACCTTGAACGGTGTGTATTATATTTGGTTTTGTTGTTTGTGTATTTTATGGTGTGACGAGTGTAAAATTGTGTGCATCACAGGAGACTTCGTCTCGACGAAACATATATACTTATGCAAACATTATTCTCTCGGTATACGAATTCACACGTATACTGTAATTTTGTGGTTTCAATCCAAGTGATGCAAATAACTATTAATCAATTTGTTACACCATTTTTCAAAACCAAAACAAAATGACAGCTTGGGATAAACAAGAGTTGAGAAAATAAAAAAAAACCTTATCGAAACTGTCGTCATAGAGAGCGTCAAGAAACGCCATTTTCTGACCGCATTTGAGTGGAGAAAATAAGGTTATTCACTACGTAAGCACGTATTATTAAAAAAATTTGTAACGAACACTGCTTCTTGTTCATTTTTCAAGCCCACTGTGTAAATGTGCAAGAAAAAATTGTTTCTGAATAAATTTCCAATAATTTTCCTTAAATAATAAATCACTTACGCACTTCAGACTATCGACGTATGGCTGCGAAGAGAAAATAACGGGATCACATGCCTCGAAAACTCGTTAAATTCATCTCTGTCATCGGTTTCAAATTGATAAGTGCCTACCTTACGTATAATAATTATTCTTTGAAATAATTACACGTGAACTCCATTCACAACAACATTCAAACCATTAAATCAATTGGAAAATATTTTCAGTTTCCAGCTGAGAGAGCTGTGTATTATAAAGTGCACCCTATGCGATTTGAAAATAGGTTCCATTATGGATATAACAGCATTTAATAAAATCAAAATATTAAAGCTCATTTCGATTAATATTTTTTTCTTCTCTCGTTTATATGAGTGCATCTGTGTGTAATACACTCTGTGTGTACAGCTATAGCATAAAAACCAACACCCGCCGTGCAATGGTTTATTTATGTAAAAGTTTTAATTAACTGTTGCTCTTTTTAGTTGTAAATTGCTTTATATACCCGCGAAGAGAATTTTTATGAAAAGAGTGAAGAGCCATTGGAATTTGTTGTCGAAATCTTTTGAATAATATTCCGTCTACTAATTGTGTGTCTTTTGAAGTGCCCATTTAAACCAAAAACACAAACAAAGGACGATTATTAACTCATATAAATGATAGAAGAGCAAATGATTTATGGTCATTCACTAAGCGTCGGGATTACTCAATAGTTCCTATTTCTGTCCGACGTTTAATCACTGATTATATTGTGACACGTGACGGCAGTGACTGTCGTAATTTATTACAATATTTCGAAGAGGGTTTTTCAGCTCGGCATAGGCAACTCATTTTTTGTGTGTGTATGAATTGGTTCTATTGTTATTCAGTGCACATCATACACTTTTTATATAACAGACCTAATTGTACCCACGTTTTGTTTCATTAAAGAGAATTGATGTTTTAAGTACTTATTCATCAACATTTTAAATATTTACATAAAAAGTGCGTTTTTAACTGTTCTTAAATGAAGTTCGGACAAAGGAGGACGAGAGATAGATCAAAAAGCTATTGGACGAATTTCTAATTAACTCACCATTTATCGGTAAATAAACGTACTATCCGGTATACACACTGTGAGGTACCCAGACATCTATTTTATTATATCACGTGGGTTTGTTAGCAAGCATATGACCGGTATTATTATTGGGTCTATTACTTCCATCGATGAAAGTATTTTTAATTGTCTGATTTCAAATCTTGTACTTCAATTTTTTTAACATGCACTTTACTATAGAAAGAACCATGTTACTCAGATTTTGTCATTATTTTTATAAGTGACAGGTTAATACACTGTTTCTAGGTCATGATATCTTGACACCAAATTTGAAAATCCTTTAGCGAAGTCATTTTTTTTAAAACTCGGATAAATCTAAAATTGTGTTTTTAAAGGTGAACCAACTGCATTTACTGCATTGCTACAGTCAAAGGCAGTCAATTTTCAGCATAAATTAGCTTCAGCTGTTTTTCAGCTGATCCATACAAACAATCACAACCGTTTATACGTCTTTATACGTTTTTACCACTGTCATACGCGTTTTGATTGTATGTGTGAATCAGCTGAAGCTGAAGCTGAAGCAAATTTATGCTGAAAATTGACTGCCTTCGACTGTAGAGTTTGCATATTTGTTTCTCTTCTTAACGAGGAAGACTTGTATTTTTGACGTCCTAAAAGAGAGTGTATTGAAATCTGCTCAAGTGGCAGAATTGTAAAAAAAATTAAGAGCTCCAATACCTTCTAACCGGACGTCATTTATGGACATCCTCCATTTATACGTCTTTTTAGACAACGAATTATCATATCAATGATATCATCAGATGATTTAGTGGGCTGAAAGTTATTTTATTTAAAACAACAACAAAAAAACATTTCTTATTGAGGCATCACACCATGAGAACACTATTCATCAAAAAGAATTTCGTTTAAATGACCACATATTAAATCAAAATTTAGAATAATTGTCAAAAGAAATGTTGAAGGAAAAAAAACGCGCCGAACGATCAAGATAGTGATCTCACAAACAATGCAATGAAACGTTTGTGATCATAAAATTCTATAAAAACGGTGTGTGTGTCTTCAATATAATAAGTATCATAAGTTGCGTGATTGAAGCACCGAAATATGCAGTAGATATACACGAAACTCTCATGTGCTATTTATACATAATATATGAAAAAAAAGGAAAATAAAAATCATATTCGAGAACTCATGCCTGCCACGGAATGAAAACAAACTACTCATTATACGTTTATATTACAATTTTCATTATTTAAGTGGTGCGTTGATTCATTTATTGTATTTTTATAACGAAAATCGTGATGAACCAATTTTGCGGAGGGATATTATGTGTTCACATTGTAATTTGTATTGAAGTACAAGCCGCTACATAACCAAAGAAATTTGTATTGCAATTTTGTAGAGCTATCGGAGGTTTCTTTACCTTCAAAGTAAAAGTTTATAACCATCTGCCATTTTGGGGAATATTTGTTTACGTCACGAGGGTGAGTTTATTGACCCTAGTTCGAAATAGCACATTACTGTCTTGTTGGAATATTTCCTTCTTTTCGAAATCAATATGGAAGTACAGAACAGGTATGGCCGATCGGCCAAGTCATATTAAACGTACTCAGAATTTATGTCAAAATAATATGAAAATTGGTGCGTTTGAGTACGCAAATCAAATTTTTTATGTCATCTGAACGGACAGTAGACCAAAGCTGTTTTACATTTTCATTGGTCGAAACAACAAATTTCTCATCAAGCAGAGCCTGTAAACGTTAAAAATTTTCCGAAAATTTTCGCCAATTTTCATTAATTTTATTACTCAGAAATGACGAAAATTGCAAAAATTCGTGAAAATTCGATAAGACTGATAAAATTCGCGCAAATCCGCGATTACAGGCTGTGTCATCAAGTCAGTACAATATGCTTTTCAGATAATGCGAAAAACGGGCTTTGAGAGAACGGATATAATGACGCAGAACTTTACATACTGAATGAAAACAACGCACTTTTGTGTTAAAACATTTCATGCAATATGTCGCCTTTTCTAGGACTCCATAAAGCACGTAATTAGATTTCCCAAATTCCTGTCAAAATCTGCGAAAGATAAAATTCACAATAAATCGGGCCCTGTTGCAGTGTTGCACGATATGTCTGACGATGTTTCGGAAGTAGTCAGTCCGAATGTATTTCATGAATATGAATTCTATATTTAGAATGTAAATTTTTCAATTCCCACATGGCGCTTACAATCAAAGTTATACAAATAGCCATCGTTGATGTACGATTAATTTACGGATGAATGTGAAGTAGAGCGAAAGAATCTGTTTACCTAAGCACTTATATACCCTTCGTCTTGTAAAGTAGAAAGATTTATGAACTGAAATAATATTTTGGCTAATGTGTTTTTGAGTGGTTTTCGTGTCAAGTGTGGAAGTTCTCACTTTTTTTCGGCAGAACGAATGGCTCTGGTAATTAAATACAATTTGTTTGCACGGTACTGGATACATGTATAAATAGCAGGTGGTTCATATTGCCGATTTAATGGAATGAAAGTGTACATTTTCTCCCAATTAAATATTTTTGGATTTTTTTCTAATCGGAAAAATGTTGCGACAATATAATTCAACATAATTGATTACAATTTACTCAATTCCCTTTCGTGAATGACATACTCCTTAGTAATATCATTAACCGTCGTTGTACCGGACAGGGCCAACGCCGTATCGAATTCATTATGGACGATTTTCAGAACATTTTCCACTCCCTCCTGACCACCATTCGCTAGTCCCCACAGAATCGGTCGTCCCAAGAACACCATTTTCGCTCCCAACGCAATTGCTTTGAATACGTCCGTTCCTTGCGTAACACCACCGTCCAACATCACAACAAGCTTATCGCCGGCAGCTCTTACGACTTCGGGTAATGCTTCAATCTTGGAGAAAATTACAATGAAGAGGCATTGTTCACAACGTTCGTTGTCAACATTGAAATATATCTTACCGAAGCAGCAACGGTATCCAGTTGCCTAGCACCGTGATTCGAAACGATGATTCCTTTGCATCCAGTTTCCACAGCCAACAATGCGTCTTCTTTCGTTAATATTCCTTTTAAGATGACAGGAAGTTTGGTGAATCTTAAATGCGAAGAGAAGAGAATGTAGACGCAAACAGCACAACCACTTTCTTCTTACTACTAAATGGTGTAATGTGATAATTAGATGAAAAAAAAACATTCAAACCAAACAGAAACGTTGTGGTTAATGAGTTGCGAAACTTTCTGTTGTGTGGGTCGTGTGTGTATGAAATTAAGTCTCATCCTAAATGGATACAATGTGTACATAGCAAAAGGAAACAATGAAAGGTTAAAATTGCGTAAGGATCAGGTGCGTACACTTGAACACCACATCGTATGTTTACACATGGATACCCAAAACATCTAATATGCACAACATCTCCTGGGAACCATTAAAGAAAATGAACACGAAAATATATTTCAATGTTACATGTTGTTAAGTTGACGTGTCGAAATTATACTTTTTCTTGATTTTCCTATTTCTATATGATAAACGAATGAAAAGAAAAAAAATAATTTTTCCAAACATACCCAACCAACCATTTCACATCCTTCCATGTGATTGACGAATCAAATTGCTTTTTCACATACTCATTTATTCCAGATCCTCCATCACTGTTCACAATGCCGTTTCCCATAAAATTTTCCAGTCTTTTTTCGTAGAAGAAAAAACATTTTTGTAATTTCGTTTTATTAAAAAAAGACGAAGCAAAAACCATAATGAATCACTTCATCTGTTACTTACTGTAGATGAGATGGAAGCTGAAATTTATTTCGAACATCAGCCCGTCGTATGCCAAACATGGGTGCATCGACTGTTAAAACGAGTGCTTTAAAATTGTTTGTCTCAGCTCGGCGAACCATTGATTTGGTTAGCTCTCTATCTTTGCTTATGTACAGCTGAAACCATTTGTGGGTGTCGGGAGCATGTCTAGCCACATCTTCAATGGACGTTGTAGATAATGTACTAAGTATAAATATTGTACCGAGTTTTCCAGCGGCTAATTTTCATCGATAAAATTTATTGAGTGTAAATAATGACAATAAAGCGATTGTATACCTTTAGCTGTGGCAATTTCACCATCATCGTGGGCCATTTTATGCATGGCTGTTGGTGCTATACCAATGGGCATTGAGCTGTTAAATTCAAACACTTTTGTCGACGTCGAACGGTTCGATACATCTCGGAGGTGTCTGGGACGAATTCTCAGTCTAAAAAAAGATCGTCATTCGACCGGAGGCAAAGTTTTTATTTATCGCAGTCGCTCGCTGTACCTTTGAAAGGCCGTTTTATTCAGTTGTAATGTGACTTGATTATCGGAACCGCTTCGATAGTAATCCAATGCATTTCTGGGCAATATATCTATTGCCTTCTGCTCGTAATCACATACACTCACCAACGACATTATAATTAGAAAAAAAGTTGGATTAATTGAAATAGTTCTGTCGTAAATTTCTGTTTTCCACTCTTTTTTTAGAAATAGAGAATAGCAAATTCAATTTAATATTTGCTGATGATGCCGATATGCCTTGTTATACTGATGTGGTTCATCGTGATAACAAAGTGTCTAACCATATTCACATAAATGTATGGTGGTCAATGTATTCTCCATCTAAGATGTTTGCGAGTATTGTCATACGAACGGAAATTTATTTTTATTGGAAAGTAATGAATTTATACAACAGGTCTTCTGGTCAGCTTATTGTAATATTGAAATTTTAAGTTTTAATTCACTCCATCAATTAAATTTAAAATAAAATCTAGTCCTTCAAACCACTCATATACAATTTACAGACGACGTAATATCAAGGACAATCTCTAACTTCGTTTGTTGTACACTGCTTAGTGTCCTATTCAATAGTAGATTACAACAGAGACCATGTAAATGTCCGATTATAGTAAGCGCACTGCGTGCGGGCTCGAGCGAAACGAGGCCCATAAGTACACTTTATGTCTACTTGTTTGGAACTCCCTATTTTGCCAAGTGTGAGGGCAGTCTGAGCCGCTACAATCACACAAGGCAAAATAGACAGTTACATAAAAGTACTTACTAATGACTCACTTTGCGGGGATGCAGTAGGTAAAATCTCTCACAACATACAGAACAGTAGTTTACGAAACAGTTTACTTCACTGTTATCACTTCAGTAACATGACTAGTTTAAATTAAAAATTGAACTTCATTGACTGGTTTTCCTTGTTAATGTTTCTGTTCTCTTTATCACGAGATACACACATCAGTGAAGTGCCTTTCCGATTAGATGTAATTGTAGAATGATTATATTTACCAACACATTACAGAATCCCTTGTACATATGTTACAATTAACTGTTCTCATTTTTTCAGTGATAACGACTAACAACTTGTCCCTCTGTATGAGTATTTGAACCTGAAAATCTACTTACATGTTTGACGGGTTTCGGTTTGACAAATGATAAAATCGAAAATGATTGTGCGTTTATTTAAGCGCATTTTTAGTAAGAAAAATCGAGTCGAGTAAATGGCACTTGAAGTTCAGCAAGATGTATGTTAGGATTAATATTAATGTTCGCTAGACTAAACTATTCATACACGTTCAGTGGTTTTGATTGCTTTTCAGTGTTTTCAAAAATTACATAGGTTCATCCATAGACTATGTCTGGTTTTAACGAGTTTTTCTCACGCCATAATGAAGTTGCTTAAAATATTATTCTAGGTGGGTTAAGCATAGACTGTATTTTTATGGGGTAAAGGATGTAAAACCTATAAAAAGAGCAAACGACATTTAATTTATGGACGACCTTACAACATACATATAGGTGACAGTCGATAAGTTTCCCATCTTCTACAATATAAGCCAAATATTCACTACAAATCTGTTATTGACAACAAGGACAATAATAAGATATGAATAAGAGATGAACTGTGACTCTAGGGTGTAAATCTAGCAAAATGTACGTTAATACTATTGAAGTAGAAGATTATTTATAGAAGACTAGACATGAGAAGTAGTAGATTTAGATTTTATACCGTGATATGCTTGTCACTTCTAGAAGTTCAACTACTTTGTGTTAGCATTCGGTTTTATCATTTCTCAGTATTATTTTCTTTTCCTTTCGTGTGTAACAGAAGTATTCCAATCAAGTGACGAACATATCAAAATTTCTCTACAAATTCCTGTCATTTCTACGCTTTGAACTTTGATTCAAAACGAATTTAATTTGTCAGAATTTATATTAGGAACGGCAATAAACCCAAATGTGTATCCTGCGCATACTTAATTTTATTTAGCCATTAAAAATGATATATTCTTAGTTGATAGACATAGTCATTCCGAGCTGTTGGACATTCGCCAAACATTACACATAGATGCCGGGGTACCATCTGTGAATTGTTTTCGAATTAGTTTGTTAACTTTGACTTTTATTGCACAAGAAAAAAAAAGATTTGTGGAATTTGATATTTGCTTTTGAAAGTGGTTCAAAATTCCATTTGTAAACTGTAAATGATTCGAAAAGAGTGTTTGGTTGCCATGAAATCACCACTCTTCTGTAGATCAAACAACACACTCTTTCGTTTGAAACGAAAATCCGACATTTTCACATTTTATGCTTTTTAAATGTTTTGTCTGTCTGTTTCATTTCCATTACATGTACTATGATAAAATGTTACAAATTGATTAATGTGGATCGTTCTAATATGACTCAACGTGCGGTATATATTTTGTTTATATTTATGGGACATTTAAAGTTAATCGAAAGAAAAGTTAATGAGAGTTTCTCGGTTTCTTGTTATTGTGATACATATTAGGTCTTGCCAAAAATAAGCTGGGATTTATGATGTCTCGCAAATTGTTCAAACTAAATTACACAAAAATATACTCACAGCTAAGCTAAGCTGCTAAGGATTGGTTTGTTCATGGGAAAAGATGACGGTTTAATTCTGGCTTTATAAAATTATATTTGCAGAATAATGCGGAAGCGAGGACTTTTTTTGATTGGGATAGGGACAAATGAATTGCGATGAGAGCTTGTTATCTATTCGACATTGACATTCTCGAATACATTTCATTTAAAGAGGAACTATACTCATGAAGACCAACAATGGATACACACGCCACGCGAAAATAATTCGTCAGACATTTTCATATTCAATTTTCAGACATTCCTTATCTACATCAACCCAAAAAAAATCCGCTGAAAATTGCAAAAACTTAATGCAAAATCACACCCACCTTCTAAAAATTATTTACCGTTTATTAACTTGCTTTCGTTCGATAAATTTATGAATAGCAAATCACACCCAGTTCATGTAAAATATTCAACAAAAAATTCAATTTGTAGCAATTTAACATAAAATAAGCAAATAAATTAAGAGCACGAATTTAACAGCGATACGATTTGCATGCGACTCGTACGCACAGGCAGCCTGTGACAGCCTACATGTCTGCCTGGGCTCAGGCAATAAGATTCAGAAATGGATGAACTCTGTCCATTACCGTCTTACCATCTCTGCGTGGAATACAAGAAACTTTTCTGCTTAAGATATTTTCGGAAGTAGAAGAAGTAATGAAATTTTGTGACCATAAGCGTTTCCAATCAGTTTCATCTAGATTATTGATCCAGATATGTTACACACGTTAGCGTGAGAGCACAAGTACTGATATATTTTGTACGAGCCTAATAAACGACTTGTGGTTTCTTCAAACGATGTTCTTGAATTTCTTGAAGGTGGGGCACCGACTTTGCCGACAAATTTTTTCATATAAAAAGTTCAATTTGACTAAACCTTTATACCCAAAAATTTATATTAAAGAAAACCCAACATCGTACAATGCACAGAAGTCGTACAACTGCTACAGAATGTACACATAGAGCACTATAATCCTGGATCCAATAATCGATACGTTAATATCAACATCATAGCCCACTGCTCATATGTAACATGGTTACGAAATTATCCAAATACACTTGACCTATTTCAATCGACTGATGGAAAAATGCAAAATTGATTTTCGCTTCGATTGATCGATCTTTCAATTTCCTGTGGTGGAATTTACATCAGATTATAAGTTACTTTTATGTGTGTGTTAGAGTGTTCGTTGCTTGAATAGCAAATTTAATTTGTTTGATGTTTGAATTTAATTTGAAAAAAGAAATAGCATTAAACAGATTGGTGTAATATGATGAATTTAATACACTCGGACGTTGAAACATTACGTTGATCGAGTTATGCGTATTGAATAAACAATTATGTGTGTGCGATGTTTTCTTGACCTTGTACTTCATTCAACACACATGCATATTTCAATTAAACTATGGGTATAGTGGTACGATATATTAATTAAGGCGTAGAAAGACGCACTAAATTTAGTTATAATTTTTATTCAATATTTAGTTATGTAGACCTTCTTCTTCTTGTCATCACCTTAATCAATCTAAACATTTTTTAGCTAGGATGTATGCTGATATATCAGTATTGTTGCCAGGTATCAGGAGAGTTGATGAGTCTTTTCTTGAGATATTAGGGTCTCCGATTTTTGAGTCAGGTTTAGAGAGGGTTTTTTCTTCCAAGGTTGAATCGTTGAGAATAATGTGCGACCGTTTGAAATTAATGGATGTTCATCCGGCTTTGTGCATTTTTAGGAAGTCTTTGGAGAGCTGTAGGTTTAGTTATTTGTTGCGTACTTGCAGGACTTTTTCGCTGCGCGATCGTTTGAAAAGTGTTGACGAGATTTTCCGTTCTACGCTTGAGGCGATTACGAATGTTAGGTTGTCAGATTTTGCTTGGGATCAAGCTTCTCTTCCTTTAGTTTTTGGTGGATTGGGGATTCGGAAAGTTGAAGACTTGGCAATGCCTGCCTATCTGTCATCTGTGTATTCATCATCTGATTTGTCGAATGAAATTTTGAGTAAATTTAATTTGCGAATAATTGATGATGACATTTCAAGCATAGTAGATACCATTCCTAAAGATTTTATTCCAGATAATGATGAAATGAGAAAGGTGCAACGAAACTGGGACCTACCGGTGATTAGGAGCAGTTTTAGCGAGATGTTAGATTCTAGTGAACCTGTTACTCGTGCTAGACTACTTGCGTCATCTACCAAAGAATCTTCAAAGTGGCTGCAGGTTGTCCCATCGAGTCAACTAGGTTTACTATTAGATAACAATGCAGCGAGAATTGCTGTTGGTCTTCGTTTAGGATCCCAGTTGTGTGAAGAGTACAAGTGTAATTGTTTATTATTGCTAAACACGATTCTGTCAATAATGTTTTTGGTCATGCATTTTCCTCTGCAGGATTTCCCAATATTTTGCAACCACCTGGTATTTCTAGAGACGACGGTAAAAGACCTGATGGTATGACAGTAGTTTCGTGGAGTCATGGAAAATCACTTTTATGGGATGTAACAATACGTGATACTTTGGCTCCTTCATACATCAGTGAATCCTCTAAGAAAGCAGGGTCTATTGCAGATAAAGCGGAGAGATTTAAGCATAATCATTATATGCGTCTTAAAGAAAACTATTTATTTACCCCCTTGCCTTTGAATCATTAGGTTGCATGGGTCCAGAAACAAAGAAATTTATTGACAAGTTGGGATCGTTGATGAAGACAGCATCAGGGGAGCCACGTTCCAAAGATTATCTGTTGCAGAAAATTTCTATTGCTATACAAAGAGGCAATGCGGCATGTATTCTTGGAACTTTAGGAAGTAATAGAGCGGATGATTTTTATTTATTGTAATATTTGTTGATTGAAAAGATCGTTTTTTTACTGACTGTGCCGTATGCGAGCAGTCTTTTTTTTCGCTTTGAATAAATAAATAAAAATTTTTTAGGAAAATTCATGATCCTCTTGAAAACAGTTCAGGGCCTATTGTTTGCGAAATCTTCGAAGGTTATGAAATTAGTATTTCGCGGAATTTCGTAGAATTTCACAAATTCAGTTAAATTTCACAAAGTTCTCGAAATTTCGTTAAAGTTCTGAAATATCGATAATTTTTTGCAAAATTTCTCTTTCGTTTCAATACGTTAAATTTTGCAAATTTCTCAAATTTCATTTTTTTTCTTTTTTATAAATACATTGAAACGGTTAGGCATATGTTATCGACATTGACGACAACGACAAAAATAAACGATGAACTGAGACTATTGTTCTTATATATAGTTAGACCAATGACATTATAGTGAATGTTTCGAGGTGATCTTGGCTAAGTTTGAAAGTAAGCAGATATTCCATTGACCCATTTTTAACGTGATCGTTGTACAGATTTTCTTTTTGCTTTAATTGCAAGACATTCAAGACATTAGCATTTTCCGACTCTTCCAACAATAAATATTCAGTATCTATGCCATCTGAATTCGGAAATATTGTTGGTACAGCCATTTTCGACAAAGATGATCGGCATTTGTTTTGATTAATGTCTTCCGGCTTAAAATGTTTTTCGCAGATCCAGCAATTGTCATTCAATTCGCTAGCCAACGATTGATTATTTGAATGCTGCAACGCATTAATCCAAGCTTCTATCGCATTTTGATTTACGGGAAACCTTTACAAACAAATCGTAAATTTGACGAATCTATAAATTGAGGTTATGAATGTTGTTTTACTTAAAAAGTGAAATTTTCTCAGTTTCCTCATGAAGGTTCAACTTGGAGTTGCAACCATGAACGATACAATGCCGCATTTTTTATTATATTTGATTTTGAATGGATATAATTATGAATACCTTAAGAAAGACTTAAGTAAAGCAACGAAAACAATAATTTCGTACAAGTCAACAACAGTTTAAGAACCTGTCAAACGAAATTGAAATTTTTGAGTGTGTGAGTAAAAAATGTATAGTATACTCAGTTTGCTTTTGCTTCAAGATTTCGTCTACGTAATTCCTGTCTATCCCACTAATATGTCTTTGAGTTAGACGTATAGTGAAACTAAAGAAGTACAAGATGTGGTATACATTTAAAACAAATGAAGTAACAGATCGTTACATGACGATAGGGTTTCCGTTTGTAAAAGTTTAAAGAGATGATGTATCTCGACCACTTCATATTGAATTAATTTTTAAAGTAATAGATTTTCATCACTAAATATATATCGTATCGTATTGCGACCAGGCATTCGAACTAAACTTCTAACAGCACCGTTGCGCATCGACTGGAATGAAAACAATTCAGTTTTAAAAATCGTTTATTGATTCTCAAGTCAACTGAGATCTCTAAAATTCTAACACATAGAAAAATTACAATAATTTCCTTTAGGATGCTGTGGATGCTCAATATAAATTGACCACACATAAACTGCCACAACACGAACGAATTTCGAGTTATTGTAATTTTTTAGGATGAGACGAAATCTAACAAATTTTAATCTATATGAATCGATTTGCATGGACGACATTAAATACAATTCTGTCTTTCCGGTAACGTCAATGTAATTCTTAAATGATTTTCGCTATAAATTCACATATGTAAACGATCAGTAAATCAGAGCGATCGTTCAGAAAATCCTTCGTTAAAACACCTTTGTTCGATTGGCTAGTGTCCGTAACATATCGACTCTCAAAACTAATTTCAGAAAATTTAGAAAAGATTTTCGTTCATGATTCAACGAAACTCGACACGGTATAACAGTAATACTTCTTCGAACCGAAACAATGAAAATGTCTTGCTTAATATGACTAGATATCACACATCGATGAAATAAGTAAAACCAGTGTCTACGACCGACGACACTTCTGTTATTTATCAACTTTATCATAAAATTCACCGTACGTTGCATGCAATGACACTCTCATTATGAGCCAATTGAATATATGATACCTAATGAATAGTCATTCTCTCGAAGTTTTTTTTTTAAATGAATTCCTTATGAAAAAACAACAACAACAAAATCACAATGAACTTGAACATATGTCTTCATAGTTTTTTATGGATTTTTTTCATTTTATTTTTCTTTCTTTAAATGACGTTGCAAATGGAGGTAATACTTAAGTTAATGCATAAGACACTGTCTCGCCACATAACTTGAGATCTTGTAAAAATATGAAGGAGAGAAGAAAAAAACGAAAGAACAGCAACTCGAGAATGCAACATAAGCAAGTATTTTAACATTGAGACTTGCAGATGAATAATAATGTTTTGAAAGATGACAACAAAAAACCCATATAGTGATTATCCAAACAGAAAATAATAAACATCTAAGAAACGAGAATTGTATGTGATTGCAGCATCAAAGTAGAAGGAAAATAGCATGGAGTGGTATATGCGAAAGAAGAAAAAAGTAACGATTCAACAGGATGTGTTAATAAAGATTTTTTAGTGATAAAAAAGAAATTAGAAAATATATTCCGAGCAGAGAAAAAGTAATCAGGAAAGTAATTTTTGGTTTTTCTTTTGAATTTTTCCAGATGTCAGCTGGTCTGATGTCTTGTGTACGAGAAAATTCACCGCCCTTGGAAATGGGGGAACCAGTTGCTATAGCATCACCACCGCCAGACACACCAGGTGAGCTTATATATATGATTATCACTTTTTTCTTCGCTCTCTATATATTTCCAAATAAATCAAAAGGAAGGCAATTGCTTACTTGCGATAAAAACATTTTTTTTCTGTTTTTATATTTCGAGGGAACTAACGGTTTTTTTTAGCCAAAATCATTCATTCCTCTGAGCCTATCTGGATAAATATTTAATATTTTTTTGTAGGGAAACCTTCCGTGAATTTCAAACGTTTAACAAAATGGAGCGTTCGAAATTACTTAAGGTTTTCGTTCGTGCTTCTTTTCTTTCGGTTTTTTTTTTTGCAGAGCACATATGGTGCCCCATTCAGAGTGGAAAATGCGACAACATATTACAGTTGATTCGAATTTATTTGATGTTTTAATGTGTGTCGTGTATTGCGTTGTACTTGTCCATAAATTGCTGCTGTGTAGCAGAATTTCTTTGTATTAAAAAAGAGCAGAAATTATTTTGTCAATGACGTCAATTGGATGAAAGTTTTCGATTCATTACTCTATGAAAATGACCAAACAAGGAACTTTAAAACTCAACAATTTCACCTCGAGTCGATGGTGAGAAAATCGCTTTTCTTTCCGCCAGCAAAATAACGACAAAATTTCCAAAGTGTTTTCCACCAGAGTCTCGACACTCATATCTGATTTGTTTCGTTAACGGTTCATTCTTACAGTCGAAGGCAGTCAATTTTCAGCATAAATTAGCTTCAGCTGTTTTTCAGCTGATTCACACATACAATCAAAACTGGTTTTCCTTGTTCATACGGTCGAAGCTGCTACACGCACGCGCATGATAGTGGTAAAACCGTATAAAGACGTATAAGCGGTTGTGATTGTTTGTATGGATCAGCTGAAAAACAGCTGAAGCAAAGCACTGTCAAGCACCGAAGCTGACTTTGACATCACTCAATTAGAAGGCCAAAAACACACTTGTTGACTATTTAAAAAAAAAATTTGATAGCCATTGTATGAAAAAGAATAGCCAACTTTGATCGGTTCAGCCCTCTATTTGAGTGACGTCAACGTCAGCTTCGGTGCTAGACAGTGCGTTGGCTGAAGCTAATTTATGCTGAAAATTGACTGCCTTTGACTGTAGTTCTACTTGAAATTTAATTGGTAAAACCCTCAATACACCTGTTTTGATTTTATGACTTAGACGAAGAATACAAACTGCTTTGAGTCATATATAAAGGTCAATCAAACGGCGACATATTGGTTGCAATTAGTTAAGAAAACAAAATTTGTATTTGTCATTCCGCTTTTCTCTTCTCTTCTAATTCAAACAAATATTGGCAGTTTGATCTAATCGCATGATTCACATCAGATTCCGCTGTTCAATGAACTCGAAGAAGTGAAACAGGCGTTCTGTCGTTCCACTATCAGAATGATTGAATCAACATTTGAATTGTCAATTAGTCTTAAGAGACCAAAGCTTTTCACAAAACGAGTCCAACAGGAAGCGACTGCAATGTTTTGTTGTGAGAGACTTTATAGGTATGCCTGAGTACATACAGTGTTCAGTCTTTTTTTTACACAATCGGTACACCTTATACGTAGCTACCTACATTGTAACATTTCGAATTCAAATGGGTCTTACTTTAGAGTGAACACATTTCTCGCCATCGCAATAAATGAAAAGAAATCCTTTTTATGACGCATCTACATCCACAATGCCTCAATCAACAACTGCAGTTGCATAACATCTTCCGGGAAACATTAAAAATTTATGACAAAACAATGAAATTTCTAACAATGGAGTAAATCTGCCTCCGTTCTTTTTCAGATTTTTTTTTTCTTCAACAAATTTGCATTATATTGAAGCTTGCACATATTTTGTATAATGTGAAGATACTGGATTCATGATTCATGAATTTGAATGTAACATGGTAAAAGCTTCATCATGAAATACGCCTTGTGCGAGCGGAAATGTACAAGAAATGGGAAAAACGTTGACGATATATTTTTCGCAAGTAGTAGCTTTTTGAAACGTTTTTAACGTCTTTTGTCATGGGAATTTATAAAATTATTCGTTTCCATCTTCATCTGGATGTGTTTGAGATATTTAAAAGATTTTCATTATATTCTCTGTGTTCATTTCTTTTCATTGAATACTCAGTCGTAACATCTTTGTATTTCGTCTGTCGTTCTTTCTTTGCTATGTAAGGAAGTATTTTAGGTAATAACAGGTCAGTACAGAATAGTTATGCCCTGCGTTCATTTCTGATAATTAAATTCATCAAAATTCTTACAAAATTCAAAATTTCATTTCATGAATTTTTAAGAATTTTATTGAATTTTAAGGAATTTAATTCTCAGAAATACAGTGTGTTCATTTCTAGAAAACACAAGTTCCCATGCAATTAAAAACTTCCGAGTCTATGATAATTTGGACGGAAAATTTACATTCGCTAGGTAATGTTCAAATTTTGCGCCAAAACATCGTTGACTGGAAACACTTAATTTACTTCCATTTATGAAAGACGTTCGTTCGTTTGGTTCTCATTCTTCCGAGGTCCACGTTTGACTTATACCCAATACCATTAAAGTTACTTTTTTTCTATAAAAACTGCAGGGCCGGTCTGGCTCGACAAAGCACTTCGGGAGCTACATACCATACCATAAATTTATAGAAAGTCCAGAAATTATAAAAATTTATACAAAATTCTTAAGGACCCTTCGTGAATCGTCCTATTTCACAGTATAGTTCGGGTACGATTTTGAAAACTGGACGTCATTTTTGAATGCAGCGTTACTACTTACTAGTCTTATTAAGAAAATTTATTTGTGCAGCATTCGAACAAAGTATACAATTTCATTCATACAATTTCATCATAAAATATAAAAAACCTCGTCTAATTTATCACATTCCCGAAAGCTTCCCATGACCGCAGCCGCATTACCTCTTTGAATAGCCAAGCTAATACGTTGCTGAAGAAATGATCTTGACCGCGGTTCATGTGTTTTTATTGCAATTTTGTTACTGAGGACATTGAAGAACTGAATTGCTTCTTCACTCCAAGGACCGGGCGTTTCAACCGCAAACGGTACTAAGTAGTAATTCTGGTTGATGAGAGACCGATATTTCGCTGTTTTCCTTTTTGCTCTGTCTTCGGCCGCTTCACCAGCTTTTCTCACGCTGAAGCGCAAGTTGCTAGGGGCCAGGGTGTCCGTACAGGTTGCGTCCCAAATCAACGTGCTACCCTGGAGAAAATAGCAAAAATAGTTTTCGTTATATTTGGAGTGAAGCGCGTTTGTTTAAGATTTTAATAAGAAAATTATTGTGAATTATCGTTTAGTGTATAAATAAACACGTTCAACCGAAGTTTTGCATTATTCACCATCCTTGGCACCCTTTGGATTAGAGTGGACTTAGAGTTTTGTCTCCCGCCAGAACCCGGGGTACGACAGTGGCTTACTAGTCTTTGGGTTAAATGTACGTAATGTACGTTAAATGTTCTTTGGTTGAATAAATCTATTAAATTAACGTTTCCTCGGGAAGGTGTCTGTGGGTGCATTTTTAGTCCGTCGATCCCGAGTTTTGTCACCTGCGTCACGATATGACCGACCTATCGTATAGACTGATACCACACATTTTTCGATAATTCTGTACTTTATCTACAAAAAAAAATATTTTCAATAAACTCGAGTTTTCTTATTGTTTCTTTTACCCTCTTTCCACGTAATTGAGTTTCCATATTTTTATTATACCAACCACTCTTTTACTAAGAGTCTTACCACAAAAAAAAAACAATTGAGATTTCTACACAAACACTTCACGTATCCACATTTGCTAAGGCCAAATTTTATTTCATTGACTCCGTAAGGAAAATAAAAATTCCACTCACATGTTGCAAAAATATGGAAATGAAAAATATTTTAGAGAATTGGTGTTTACTGAACGTTACTACGTCGTGCCTAAGTGGCCTATTTTGGGTCCTATTTTATTTATTATATTGAAAGGTTGATTGAGTTACAGAATGGAGGTTCATACTATTCGAGTCATCTACAATGTGATATGGTTGCATTTTATGCACTTCCGTTTCAATCAATTACTGCTGTTGAAGTAATAAATTTATCGTAACAGTGCAGTTTTCTAGAATAAATTCCGAGCAACTTGTTTAAAGTTTTATGATAAAGAAACGTAAACGTTGAGACATGGTTGTTTGGATATTTAAAAAAATGTTATAGGAACTGGAACATGAACATAAATGTCTCTAACATCGTTATTAACCTTTTACCATCATCTGCCTAAGTATTCATCCGAAAATAATCACTCGATTATGAGTGCCATATATACGTTTGTCCATAAAATTCTCACTTGTGAAATTTTTACTGCCTCTAATGAGGCATCTTAGCACTCAGCTTGTGAAAAGAACATTAACAACAAAAATATATGCAGCACACATTCAACGCTCAGTTACAGTCTTACAGAGCAGGTAAAACAGAAAATTTGGAGTAGGAGAACGCTGTTCCGAATAAATTATTCGTTTTGATGTTATTATAAGGTACATGATTTGCATAAAATAACGAAAAAAAAAAGAGATTCAAAATTATACTTCTAATTTTGCTACTTATGGATGGATGTGTATTATATACGATATGATATGCCGGTTTAGTGTTCAACACACTTTTAATGTTTTATCGTGTAAAATTTACAGCAAATTTTCAATTCAACCAAAAATTAACGAACCACAAAGAAATTATATTTGGTATGCAAATGATTATTCACGATGAATTCGACAACAGCTGTTGGATACGTGCGCTAAAAGAAGCACATAAAAATATAGGTCCAAATTGTTTATTATGTTCCTTCATTCTGTGAGCTTTTTTTTCCACACATAATACAATATTTGGTTATATATTAGCTCTCTGTACGTAACCATTAATCAACATTCAACACAATATACAATAAGCAAGAAGAAATTGTTTTTTTGTTTTGCTGTGATTCGAACTTGCATTAATAAAACCAAATTCAAAACTCTTTTTTTTATCAGGTTTGTAGCACAGACTTTTGCGCCGTTCAATGATTTTATTCCATGATTCACTTCACTTCAAATGGAACGTCAATTAGTGGCACTTTGTTCGTTTAATTACATACAATTATTTATTGGCTGCAATGAACAATTCACTTGAAGTGCATTATTATGTTCAGTTAGTGCTACGGAAAGTTTTTATTGCATATTTTCGAAGCATTTCGTATTGGTTTTTAATTCCCGAACATTTTTTTTTTCAATTCATTTTTGAGGAATTTATTTTATTTCTTTCGTTCATTTCCGTTTATTGCATCGCATAAAAACCTATAGCAAAAGAAGCAAAAAAAATATCCGGAAAAAATGAGATTTCCTCTCTCTTCAACGTATAATACACGCCGACATTATGTGCCATCTAACGCCTGTTGCTTATGCAATGAATTGTTATTGTTATTTGTTTTTCTTTGAAAAAAAAGAAGAAATTTCTCAACTGAAAATTGTCGATTAACATTTTACGGTTATTATCAGCACAAGAGTCCACCGGTTTTTTTACTTCTTCATCAGCCGACGGATCGAAATCATTGTGATACTGTCACACTTCATCAGATGGAAATCAAAATGTCTACGTCTTTCGTTTTCACCACTAGTTTAACGAGATCACCGCAAAAACCCGTCACAGACGGCAAGCTTATTAACCGTCTAACCGTCGATTTTCAGAGATTTATTTCGGAAATCTTTTACTTCATTTGTTTTGAACATGCTTATTAGTCAACCCTTGTCGTTTATTATTGGTGTCGTCGTCGATACCAGATGACAGCCAGATGATAATTTGTAGCTTACAGGCAATTGTTAAAAAAAATGATTTGAAGATGTCTTGGCCCAAAGCACCATCATCACCACAAATAGACAGTATATCATACATTCGACTTACACTTATAAAAACAAGATCTTATACCATTAAGATCTTCATTTTGACACCAACCAATTTGGATTTTATTCGATGTAAAACATCTTAGATATTCAAGAGACCATTTATCATATTTTTGTTAGACCCCTCTTATCCCCTAGTCGTACATACATGAAACATGTTTCTCATTAAACAAACCACACCATTAGTGGACCTATTTAGAACGGAAAGAGCTCAAAGACAAACCTTAATTCGACGGTTTGTTGTTTGTTTACTTGCCAGTTAACATTTATCAGTTCGATTCAATCACGCACTTAATGTCTGTAAAACGTGAGTCAACATGTAAGCGCAGGCGATTCAAACTTCCGCTCTCAATTACAATTATGTTGAAGAATGTGTGAGACATTGCTTTATTAATCATGGTTACACACAGAAGTATGCAATTTTAAACAATGAAATTTATGCGCTACAATAGCTAGGCATAAATTAATACAATAAAGGGCAGCTGAAAGATTTAAAAAAAAAACTGTACTGACTAAAGGACGACTAGTTAATGTGCACCATTATAACATGTTGTTTTAAATGTCTACAAAATTCCTACTTCCTTCGTTCCACTCATTATTTTACACATCGGAACACAGTAGAATCATAAAATCTGTAACTTCTTTTGTTTAAACTTCTTTCTGTTTTTAAAAACAGGCAAAATTTCTAGTTTGTTCACCGTAAGAAAACACAATTTTAGATTCATCAGAGTCTTAAAAGTTATCGATGGATTTTTTCAGGCAATTTAAGTGATTCTTTAGTTCATGATATTTTGGTGCAAAATTTGAATTTGCTAAGGTGTTCTCAAGTTTTCCGCCAAAATATCATAAAAGAGAAACACTTCATTAACTGGGAACGTCGATGACTTTTAAAACTCAAAAAAATCTCAAATATGTTCAGAACTGAAAACAACACACTGTACAAAATCTTGTACTTCATTTCCTTTCACACGTTTTTTGTTATATAATAAAGGCATACCCAGAGCGCAGCCCCTATTTTTGCCGTCGTTGAAGATAACAGATGATTAGCTGTAGCCGTTCCACACCGTCATCCAATGTGGTGAATGGTACCCTAAATCATGGTACTCCCACACACACTATCTACATTTCGCACTTTACTTTGGCTCCACTGTATGAACGAGTTCATGTTTCATACTGTTAGTCTAGATACTTACAATGTCGTTGGTTTCCACATGATCTTAAACTGTATACACCACAGCTACGTATATATATAAATGCACGTTTACACACTCACCTTCAAGTCTACCCAATACGTAGAAAAAATAATAAATATTTATCACAATATTTATGTGTACTAAAATAATGTGCAGAGAATTCTTGCGATTATTGCCATAAATGGTTCGTTTCGTTGAATATTATTTGAAGTGGAGCTGATAAGAACACAAATGAATTTTCACACATTTATTGTTTGTTTATTACGTTTTCTTTTTCACAAGAAATTTTATATATGTAAACATTAGCAAACAATATTCACGTTATATTGTCCATATTAAATAAGAGGTGAGATAAAACTTAGATTAGGTTAGCTCGTTGCTTGTTGAGTGGAGTGTGGATGCGAATCAGATAATTTTTTTTTTGATTTTATGTATATGCGGCAACAGCTACTGGTGAAGGTGAAGACTATTTATTGTAACTCGATTCGTACAGAATTTTACAAACGAAAAACGTAAATTTCTTACATCTTCTGTTGTAACATACTTTCTGTTACCAAATCTATGATATCATATTTTTCGCTATGTAGTGGTTACCAGTGGTGCAAGAGTTTTTTTTTGGAAAATTGACTTGCTGAATTAGTTAAAATTGTCCAAAATCTGTTAAAATCTAAGCGAATTTTAGACAATCTTAGAGAATTTTAGAAAGTCTTAGCGAATTTTGTAGAATCTTAGCGAATTTTGCAAAGTATTAAAATGGAACCACGGGTTATATATATAGTGAAATCCACGATAACATTACACTAGTGAAGTCATAGACTTAGCAACAAAGATTACGACGTGACTACAACAGAATCGCAAATCAATTTTCCAAAAATAGGACCTGAGTCCCTGAGTTGTTCTGGACCACATTAATTGGAATTCGCTATTTGCTTCGTCGTCAATAACATATGACTTGTGAAATGTGATTTCGTGTCTGTGAAACCAAATATAAATATAAATGAGTTTCGTATGCTTTCCTCTTTGATTAGTCGTCCAGAGTTACTAGCTTTTATTTGGCTGCATTTGATAGGCCAATCTTTGGTTCCTCTTTTTCTTGTTAATCAGCCCGTTAATATCCACTGCTGGATGTAGCCTCTCCTTTTGTCTTCCATTCTGAACGATCCATTGCTGCCACATTGTCCCCACCATTTGCTTGATCTAGGTCGTCCATCTTCTTCTTTGGTTCCGGTCCTGTAAAATCTGATCTCAGGTTGGTTACCTCATGTTCTCTTTCCGTGTGTTATGTGCTTACGAGTAACTTTTAACAATCTAAAAGTAATTCCAATTTTCCCACCCATACACACGAGATAAATTACTATCAATTGTTTACTTGATGAAAAGAAATACCATGAATTGCCGAATCAATAAAAAAATAATATTTTCTCAAGATTTCTATCCGAATTAACACAATGTTCTCCTAATTAACTTTGCACTGCGAAAAAAAAAATTGTGCCGCTCTTTAAAAGCAATACGATGTCATCAATGAACAAACATTTGTACAATAATTAATAAAACAGAATAAAAAATTCTTATCATATCGATGACACTTTCCCGTATTATATGTACCGAATGTAATCTAATCAATAGACCAATAGACAAGCAAATAAACGGTTTTCATATTATTACCGAGTCGCATCGAAAGCAGCCAAGTCGAAACTTATTGACTTAGCTTCATAGAGAAAAGTTTTTTTTTTTCTTAAATTTAAATATTCATATTTAAGCGCTGATAAAATATTACCAGCGAATCGTTGTGTCAATTTGTGTTGTTATTCTTCTTCTGCACGCATTCAAAGATGTGAAAAAGAAAACATTGTTTGGTTGAATTCATTGGTGGAAAAGTAAAATCAAACAAATGAGTGTGTAGTGTAAATAAATAAATAAATAAAAATTTTTAAAGAAGAATTAGTGTAACGGTGAAGAGAGTTTTTTCTTCTTCATTATTTCAAATTGTTCATCTTCAGTTGAACTTTGTTGAAGGTACACGAAAGACATAAACATTTTCTCCTTCACGTTCAATTCGAAAAGATTTCACGTGTTCAGGTTTTTTTTTTAAGTTTTTATACACACAAAACGTTCAGTATATACTTCGCTACGCGCGTGCTTTTCCCATTTTTCTTTCGGAAACAAAACGAGAAAAAAAAGTGTAATTTTGTCAGATTCAAAAGACTGAGCTTTGTGAAAGAGAAAAACTTTTAATTTATTATTGATAAACGGCCGTGAAATTAAATTAATTAATCCGGCCATTACGGTGCATTTGAGTGAAACCGAAGACTTTTCTTGTTTGGATGTTGTGATTGAAAAGATTACAGACCTCAATTCGATTGAGCAACATATCGGGCAAGTTTAATTAATTGACGAATGAATCTATAATAGTGAACATGAACGATCATCATCATGCAAAATCAGCACATTAAATTTAAGGCCTCGTTGAGAAACCCAAATATTATTGTTGCCGCTAGCAGCCTAGCATAACGTAGATATAATAGAAAAATAAAAACAAAAGCAGTGCTAATTGAATCGAAATGAATATAATTAACAGGCAAAAGTTTGGCTTTTATTCAATTGAAATGTAATTAGCCATAACGTTCTAATTAATCAGACAATTTGAAATTATATCTTCATATAGTGAGTCAGACTACTTATTGACTTTATTTTCTTTTTGATGTCTGTAAAGTGCGAAATTTCTTCGGATAAATGGCGGTACACTTTTTCGAAATAAATTTCGAATCTTTGACTTTTGAATGAGGAGAGAATTAATAGTGCAGTAGCATCAGAATCAAAAATAATGATACGACCAGACCATTAGTTCTTGATCAATCGAAGCAAATAGAAAGCGGGTCTCATGTTAGCTTTTACGAGCTTTAAGCTTTTAAGTAGAACCCTATTGTAAATGTAGTGAAATTTCTACGTCTCTCAAAAGCCGCTGGTCAGCTAGGTACCAACTGACTAATTTGTACAATGATGTATTTATGTAATAAAAAGTGGGTGGACTATCGGAATTTAAGAAAGCTAACCGTAAAAAACTGTGAGGGATTCTTTTGAAAAACAGCCTACCGAAATCGGACGCATTTTCCAGTGGACTTTTTTCTATGTTTCTAGAAAGGACTTCGACCCTAGAACCCAAAACCACTTTCAAAAAAATTCTTCGAAGCTTTTGTGA
This sequence comes from Bradysia coprophila, assembly GCF_014529535.1. NCBI lineage: Eukaryota > Metazoa > Arthropoda > Insecta > Diptera > Sciaridae > Bradysia > Bradysia coprophila. The sequence goes on from NW_023503375.1 coordinate 2,246,634, forward strand.
CTGGTGAAAGGTGATCAAAAACCGAAAACTTGCACTTTTCTTACCAACATTTCTCCAGGTACACGAGCCGTACAGGGTCGTGTGGGGTGTCATTAGAAAGGTAATCACATGTACTATTGAGCCGAATAGACACTCATTGGTTTTAAAATTAATCCGCACTGAAATATGTCCAGTTGAAGTTTTCAACCGAAAACTTGCACTTTTCTTACCAATATTTCTCCAGTTACACGAGCCGTACATGGTGGTGTGGGGTATCATTTGAAAGGTAATTTTATGTGCTTTTGGGCCAAATAGGGTCTTATGGGGGTTTGAAAGCATCTACGATGAAATATGAGAAGTTGAAATGTTTAAGTGCCCATATTTCATCGCATATGCATCCAAACCCCATAAGACCCTATTTGGCCCAAAAGCACATAAAATTACCTTTCTAATGATACCCCACACCACCATGTACGGCTCGTGTAACTAGAGAAATATTGGTAAGAAAAGTGCAAGTTTTCTGTTGAAAACTTCAACTGCACATATTTCAGTGCGGATTAATTTTAAAACCAATGAGTATCTATTCGGCTCAATAGTACATGTGATTACCTTTCTAATGACACCCCACACGACCCTGTACGGCTCGTGTACCTGGAGGGGCCATCCATAAATTACGCACGCGGTGGACGTGTAATTTTTGACCCCTCCCGTTTCGCACGCGATTTTCATATAAAAATGTCTAATTTCTGACCCCCCCCCCCCCCTTAGGTGAGTGCGTAATTTGTGAATGGCCCCTAAAAACTTCCACTAGAAAACACGCCCGATTTCGGTAGGCTAGTTTTTCAAAAGAATCCCTCTGTTCGAAAGTTTACATTGTTCCGGTGTACCTACCAATACCAATACCTGCGTAGCACCGATAACCTTTAATAACCTTTTGAAGAAAACACTCGCTTTATTCAAATCTGTTTCTTTTTTGGATTAATGTCTGAGGCAAAATCTTTTACTTCATTTGTTTTGACATGAACTATAAGCAGCCAGAGCTCATCACTTCATTTTGTCATCGTTATCGATAACAGATGTATTCTGGATTTTCTGTATGTACTACAAATTCCTAGCTCTACATTACATTAACCTTACAAATAATAAATTTCTCGCTAAAATGATACTACTGCACTACAAATAGGAACGACGAAACCAGTTACATCGTTCCGAAGGTATAAAAGAAGAAATTATTTGCCTATGTCTCATCATCATCATCATTTGAATGTTTAATTGGCCTTGAATAAAATTTGTTTGTCTAACATTCGCTTGAAAAATGTGTTTATATACAACAGGTCTTTACGGCGATGAATATTCCACTTTGATTATGTTTACACGAATTAAACACAGATTTTGTATAATTTTGCTACTTACCATTTCATTAACAGTGAGCATTGTGAGTGAGCTTTAAGGTGTAGAAAAATGAAAGTGCGAAAAATGGATTTTAGTGGCGGTTACACACGGCTGTTTGAGATAATTAAAGGAAAAATCTGGTTCTGCAGCTTTTTTCAACTGAGTGTTGGGTGCACCTAATGTAGGTTAATTTTTGTCGAGGCTGAGATAACGGTCTAAATTTGAAGTTAAATCAATAATTCTTTTCATCCTTACCTTCGTCTAACATTATCACTATCTAACTTGACTTGACGATAAGTCTCTAAGTATCACTACGAAATTAATTAGACGATAACGACAATAGACTGACTATATATGTATGTTGTACACGTGATAGAGTTGCGGTGTAGATTAGACAACAGAAAATAAATGCTTTTCGTACAGTACCTTTGTTGCGGTTATCTCTTATTGCAATTTGTCTTGTCTTTCTAACAATAAACATTGAACCGTCTCTGGATTACAATGCATTATGAAACAGCCTAATTGTATGTATACAAAGAAGCCGTATTGCTTGTTGGTTCTTTAACCGAATAAACCCAAAAAAAAACTGATAAAATATCGATAAGCCAAGCTTGTTCGCGATCAAATACATCGCGTTATCTATAAACATCAACAATGCTCATTAGGAACAAAAGTATCTTCCACCCAATAACGTATGAACCATTCCTATTTCAGAAACACAAAAGCGTCGACGCTTCCATCCGCTTCGAAATTTACGCAAAATATTTCGCCGACGATCGGTTGCACAAGCAGACACCATATCACCGACGTCTAGTTTAGACGATACTACCGTTGGCCGATTGGGTGCAGCGAGTGAAACGTCTCCCGATGGAAAGCACAAATCACAGCATCATCATCATCACCACAGTCACCAAATTACCAGTAGTGTTTCCGTAGGTGGCGGATTTTATGCGAAAAAGGAAAAACGTGAACGAAGTGCCGATAGTGCTCGAGCTAAGGAAGTGGCTGATGAATTAGATAAAGATATGACTGACTATCAGAGAAGTTTGAGTGAGGGACGACTGCTGGATAGGTGAGTGTGAAATGAATTTCTTTTTTTCGTTGTCACGATGCGGTCAACGGTCAAGTCATTGAATCTTCTAAATTTCGAAAAATTTCTATTGCAGCGAATTCAGCAGAGATGGATTATCACAGAGTCATGACAGCGTGTTCTCAGAATCAGCAACAGCTAGCAGTCTGTCGATAGTTTTAAAGGTAAGTTTCTTTGTTGATTTTTACCTTCAAGTCTGTCCATTCCCTGCCGCTAGAAAATTACGACGCGATAATATATAGAATGGACTTATGGTGTGACGTGCGAATAGTGAACAAGTGTGAAACGAATTTCGTTCGCGTCGTTTGTTCCGCGTGAATGCATAAATGCTTTACAATTATAATTAGCACTCGAACATCAAAACCTGCGGCGCCAAGACACATATCCAATAACTTCCTACAACATTTTCTCTCTTTCTCCGACGCGTAATTGTCTGTTTACAACGAAAAATATCCAGAAATTGCACAATTTTGATTTACATAAACTTCTGGGTATATCAGTCGTGTGGTGCTATAAATTCGAAAAGCAAAACAAGTTATCAGCAAGACTCACCAGTCTTGCTTATAAAATCTTCTCTACTCTCATTTAAATATTTCCACATGGCTACATGGTTGTAATATGACTTGAATATCCAACGTTACGAAGTCACGCGTTTGAATAACATATTAAGTAACGACATGTTGTGTATGCCTGTCTTGTCTACCAGAAATAAAGAACTTGAAAACTTGTTAAACAAAATTTTTTATTTTAATTTCGTTAAAATTTCTATTTATCTTTCGGCTTTGAATTCATGTAATTAGATTAATTTGCATTACAATTTTGTTTTTTTCCGTTTCGGTTTCATTAAAAATCTCCTTCAAAGTACCCAAGCACACACAAACACATTATGCAGTGAAAGTAATTTTCTCAATTTATTAAAACGAACAACAATTGATTGATTGATTATAGCGTCAGGCCGATAATAACATCGAGAAAGAAAAAATGTGTAACATGCGGAAATTGTAGTTAAAAGATTGTGGGATGCATAAGATGGTTGATTTCTATCTGCTGCGAGGTAGAAACGATGGTTTTGCTGAGATGAAAAAAAAAAAATTTACAAAAGAAAAGTACGGCAAAAGAAAAGGGAAAATGAGATGTGGTAAACAGAAGACAGTGACACCCATTTACCAATACCATTTTGATGGATTTATCGTTTTAGATAGTCTCCACTGAGTCCGGAACAATATAATTTGCATAATTTTGTGTAGGTAATTAGCTTGAAGACCGTTGCCTTTTTTAAACTCATTAATAAAGTAACCAGCAAGCCCCGCTTGTTTCAAAGTAACTTAGCAACTGGAAAATTTGACGATAAATGAAAAACATTTCAAGAGGGTAGAGTGGATGGGGCATAATCTGGGTTACTGTTGAAGTTATAGTGCTGATAAGCCTCCATAAATCTCCAATCTTATTCGATTAAAATTAGGTCTTATAATGCAGGAACCACTGAAAGAGATGTATCCAAAGTGAGGTCTTGCAATGAAAGTTCAAACCAGATATGATAAGTCTATACAAACCGAAGGAAATAGCGATTCATATAAAAAAAACTCACCTTTCCTCCGCTCCATCCAAATTTTGACCGAGTATGCTTCAATTGAGGTCTGGAACATTTTAAAGTGTTTCTCGGTAGAATTCATTTCTTTCCGCAAAAATGTGAAGTTTTAAATTCTGAACAATATTGACGAATATAACATGATCCGGACCTCAATGTGGATACAGGCCTTTCAGTGATCCCTAGACTATCACAGTAATCGTTCAGACGCAAAAACTTTATCACACTATCATTGAATCTAGTACTTCATTCTAGTCTTTGATACAAAATCTATTACTTCAATATTCGTATCATATATTTTGCTATAAGAGAACACTAACCAGAACCCATCCTATTCTTCTTGTTGTTTTGTTGTTAGCAAATGACCTTGCCGTTTCTATAACAATTTTTGTGTACTTCTGTCCATAGTGGATCCTGTCTAACATTTCATTTAATTGCATTTTAAACTCAATTAATTTTTCGCTAATTAAGCACTTCAACCTCGAATTTTAGTCTGCACTTACGATTTTCTTAGTTAATTCTTACCTATTTGCACAGCCACGAAAATGTGACCTTTACATAAAGACGTATTGAAGCTCAAAAATTGTAAATCCACACTGCCTTCGCAAAACTTATTCACCACAGAGAGCCTGTGGCTCACCTTTGCTTATTTATTTCATTCTTATTGTGAACGATTTATGTGAAGATTTTGTCTGATTTAAAAGCAGACATCAGCCCGAATTTACACTTTATCGGTAAGAACGATAAAATGAAATAAAAACAAAACTCGTTTGTTGCTCTGGATATTTTTATTTTACTGAAAATTCATTTGACTGTAACTTCTTTTTTATTGTTTTCTTCCATTTTTATTACAAAATCATTTCGAATTGTTGGAAATTTATCTGTTTTATTCAATTAATGCTCCGTCTACAGATGAAGAATTATACTTCTGTTCGTTGACTAACCTTAGACGAATAACATCCTTTCACTTTTAATAAAAAAAAAATTAAAACTGTGTAATCCGATGAATTTATTGCCTTTGTACCTTTTGTGAACAAGAACAAGAGAATCAAAAAAAAAAAATCGAATAGCAAAATACATTTAATGTTAACCGCATTATTGACCATGAATCGTGAGCGTGAACAAGCATTTTTATGGAGGAATTGAATGTTAGAGAATGTGTTTATGTTGATAGGCATGTTCTTGACGATTCTTCTTGAAAATATTTTTTTTTCCACTAAAAAAAATCTTCGTTCCTTTAATCAACCGACTTTTTTCTATTTTATTTGAATGTTCGTTTTCCCGATTTATCTGTTAACATTTCCATTATTTATTTTCTGTTCTCAATGTTACCAAAACACTATCTGAGCTAAGGTATTATACACAGTCAATAGTCATCAAATATTCACGAATCAATGAACAGAACATAAATTTATACTTGTGCTGGGTCGTTAACTAGCAGCTATGATGCATTTTATAAACGCTGGTGCATTTAAATTTCAGTACGTATTCCATTCAAGTAAAGAACACAATGACGTCTGACGTGACCTCTTAACGATGAAAGGGAAATACTTAATCGTAATAAAAGTCCGGCAACATTTATGAAGGAAAATTAACAATCACAAACGACAATATAATTGTACTTTTAAAACAACAAAATGACAACAAATTACTGCATTTAAAAATATAAAACAATCAGACGACATAAGGCATAAGCACAACTTACCTGACCCTACATAACTCACGTGATTTATATTGTAAAATTTTTGAGTTAATTTGATTTAAAGTTGCGCGACAGCAAGGGCTACCGAATTCCGTAAAGTGTGCTAAATTATGGTAATTTATAAAAAAAGCAAGAGAGTTACGAGCGAGAGTGTTACCATGAACTGTAACAAGGAATACAAAACTAATTTATTTCAATGTATTTCCATTCGGCTGTGTAATGTTTTTTTTCGCTGAAAGGCCATTGCCTTTTGCTTCTTATCCACGTATCATATTTATACCCAGTGTATCCATACCATTTAAAAACACGTAACGTCGACGTAAGGGCCACAGGTAACAAAATGCAGCAGTCTTTGAACCGTACGTACAGATAAACGATTTCTAACCGAAACGTCTGCACTCTTATGTAAAATGCATACATGAAAATAAAACGCGGAATTAAAACAAACAACTCATGAATAATTGTGTCATAAATTACGCGATGTCTTGTTGGAGTATATAGTTAAAAAGTCTTGTCTCTTCATCTCTTTTTGATCGCGTTCGTATACGAACGTGTACACAACGTTGTATATAAATGAGAGTCACTGGTAAAACAGTGTAATGTGACCTTTATTTTTACATTGAAGAAGTGAATTACATTTAGTTTTTTCTCCACTATTAAGTATAATACAGAGCAAAAGCGACTTCATTAGATTTTAATCGCAAATAACGGATTCTTAAATAATGCTCCATTACCTACTTTTATTATGATGGTCAACTGAATCGTTTCAATTGTTTGATTATAATCGTCACATCGTTCTAACCGAACCGTCTTCAAATTGTGATGGAAAAGGTTTTAATTTTCTGACATCATGAAATAAAAATGTATAAATCGGCTTACAAGTGACTGAATAAATGGTCTTTCAATTGATCTAAATTGTGATAAATAGATGGCAAAAGGGAAAATCAACGAAAACGCTTTTTTATGTCGCTGTACAGAGAGTTGGTTATCAAGTAATTATTCAGAGGCGGTAGGGAGAAAATTTCTTTAAATTAAAGTAAAATGAAAAGAAATGTTATTAATTAACCTTTAGCGAACAGTAAGAGCAGTAGCAGTAGGGTTATATCTCTGTTTCTTTTGATTGAAAGTTTTCATTAGAGTGTACCAATAATCTTTTACTTCAATCATTTTGAATGATAGTGATGGTGAGCGCATAGGGTTTGAAAACTGGTAACGAAAGACAAATAATTAATTAAATTGAATAAATAATATTTTCTGATTTGGTAGCTGTTGTGGCTCGTGGCTGTTCCGGTATAAACGTCGTTTAACAAATGACAATCTAGATTTTTATTTTCTGATTTTCTGCTAAACACGCCACACGCGTAAAGAGCATCTAAAACAATCTAGATCTTCATTTGTTAAACTAAATTCTTGTGGGAAAAATTACAAACTATATGGATGTGCGGGAAATCAGGAAAAGTAGGGAAATATGCTGTTTTGATCGCCAATAGCTACTGATCGACTTCTAAATCATAAAATATATCGAATTTCCCTTTTTTTAATTAAAAATAGCTGTCCTGACATGACTAGTAGGACATGCGCGGAGGTCACCATCGAACCCATTGGGGCGATTTCCCTTTAATGGGAGTATTGTACGAACATTAGCAGGACTGATTGATAATGTTTGTTTGTTTGTTTTTTGTTTGTTATGATTCCCGACACAGTTTCTTTTAAGGGTTTTTTTCGAGAATTTCAAGACAGTTTAAAAAAATTCGAGAAAAATAATATTTTTGTAAAAGTACCACCGTTGATGATTGCCTTATCCAATGGTCACAGTGGCCGCTTAAACAAAAAAAAACTAAGATTGGGTCCTGACTGTAGTGGGCTTTAAAAAACGTTTCCATTTGTATCCATCATCGTTTAGTATAAAAGCTCAAATATTTTTTAAAGATAAATGCATCATGGTAACATTTTAGTATTTCATTGATACTAAACTAACGTTTTATGATCAATGGAGATGTTTTCTTACAGTACCTCACAACCCTACGGCAACGATAAACGCTCAGATATCATCAGCCTTTATCTAACATAGCATATAACATTGAAGCGCACCTTTGTTACCTGGTCTAATGATAGATAATTAACAGAACTGCAAAAAGTTAAGATTCAAATGTAAACCATTGGGTAATTGTAACATCCCACGGTGATTAAAATTATTTCAAAATAATGTTTAAAAAAATGAAAGTTACATAAAGTTTCAGTTACGTTTGTTATGCGAAATCTTCAGTTCTTTTCCACTTGTTTTTTCGAGTGTGTTTATAATTATTGCATTCGGCATTTAATATTACCTGATCCATAATATCTTGTGTCGGAGTTAGGTATATTTATTATTCATTCATTATTCGTATCTCCTCACATTATCATATGAATTCTTAAACGAGATATTATTAAATCAGACGATCCATTACATAAAATTTATTTGAAATAAAAATATTTTTTGTGTAATTTTTGTAGGAAATTTAAATCATTTTATCTCTCGGTTGAATATTTTTTCTGTACGCCATCAGACCCGAGAGCACAGTGTTGCATTGCACCTTCAACAGTTGTGAGTTATTGTCTGCTGGCGTTTATACGATCCGCACTTAAGTTTCTATTTATTTATTTCTTCGTTCAAGATGACAAGGAAGGTAAATAAACAAATGGAATACAAAGTCATGCTACAATGAGAGTAGTAATATTTGTGTGTCGTCTCTAAGTTTGTCATAAAATAGCGGAATAAAATAAAACTCGAACAAAAATGTCTGTTTTATACGTACTGTACTTCGTGTTCAAGTGTTCAAGACCTTATTTGCTGCAATAAGTGTTTGATTTCAACATCGAATTGCAGTTACGTTTAATGTCTCACCGTGTGCGGTATTTAATTCTCTTTATTCTTGTATTATTACAGTCATTGTGTTGTTTCTGAATAAGTTTCATTCAATTTTAAATTACTTTAAATTATGACTAATTCACCAGTTACATCAGTGTGACGCTAATGCTATGTAAAAGATGTATCCAATCGATTTTGTGTATATTTTTCAACTGTGTGGATTGGTTTTAATAGTGAATTTTTGCATGAACCTAAGTGAACCTTGTTAAATTGATTAGCTTTGTGCATGATTGGTCGATGTGAAGAAATGGAATTTATTGCCATTTTTGTGTTACGAATCGAGAAAATTTCATTTTGGAAATCTAATCTACCAATCGATTAAGCTCTCTTATTATTACCTACTGATATGTACTATAGTTACTTCATTGATGGCTTGCAGACCATGCGTTAGAAATTTTAGTAAAATATCCATGCTCAAACTTCCACATCCAATTACCGATTGTGAAACTGTAGTCGGTATCAATAATTCATCTGTATTCTGTCGACATAAATGACAAGAGTAAACAAATAGGTCTGGCATGTTGTCTCTTATAAAGCGTATGTCATAATGGTCGAAGTAATAGATTTTGCAATAAGCATTGGGAGATATGTTAAACAATTGAAGTAATAGATTTAACGATGCGGATGTGATTAGTACGAGATGTTAAACGTTTTGAAAAGATGATTTAATGCAGCCGTTGAGTGTTTTTGTTCAGTTTCGATTTCAACATCTACCATGTAGATCTCACCAGTGTAATTTCTCTTACATTCTATTTCAATTCAATTCGTCCGGCAAAGTGCTGCGTACATTTACATTTATTTATTAAACTCAGCACAAACCGATATGATAAGCCATCATCAAGAAAATGTTATGTCATTTCTCGAGACCGCAAACGTGTCTCACGACCTGATAAATGGACGTTTTTCACAAGAATCGTACTTAATTTCATTTAATGAATAAATTGCATCACTGCACTACTAAGTCTTCTCGAAAACGCTTTGATTTCAATCATATTCCGCGTACCGTGTTCATTAAGTGGTATATATTTTGCGAGTAAACACCAAGTCCCATTATATGAACGATGCGAATATATTCGCTTCTCGGGTAACGTAACTTTTAACCACATTATCGCTGATGTTTTATGCGAATAAGTTAATTTGTTTTAGAAGCTCCTTAAACGTAAAGTTGCTGTTGCATATTTTGCCATACATGAAATTGAAACGAGATGATGTGGTTAAATTGCAACCTTGGTTACGGTGATTGAAGGTAATGAATTTTGTTGCTGAAATTGTGGTAAAATTGAGAGGGTAGAACACAAGTTGTACTTTGAACTCACTTCAAAATTCATAATTTACATTAGCAATTTATTACGAAGTGTAATTTAAACTATGCGAGCTAAGAACTGCGCATCGTCATCAGTCAATGGACATAATGACAATAAGATGTGAGAAGATCGAAAAAATTTCGCCATAGGACCTAGTACATTATCGCACGTGACTGATACATACTGAAGTCCTGTTGCTACTCTTTAGAGTAGACATGGAAATGAAGTGTTTCAATGTACTTAATCTCGAAATTTGGCCGCATAGTCCACCTGCAATTCACACTGCAAGCGTTTTGGTCGTCAACTTGTAAAGGTTTTTAGTATATTTTGCCCTAGAGTAACATTTAAAATTGAAAAGTCCAAGTTCAGTGGGCAAAAATTTGTAAATTGGTGCCCTTTTATCTCTAACAGCAATTAATGATTCAGTCTTACGATGGACGCTGATCTATTGTGCTGATAAGACAATCCTTTTTCCAGTTACCAGTGGAAAAACGGAAATCTTATCATGGTCAAACCAATAAATCTGTTTCTGCTTCTTATGTAGTTTAGGACTACTTTTTCTTGCTTGATACGAAATCTTTTCCATCGGAGCTTTTTGACCTAGCTGATCCGACTCAGCGAAGTCTTAAGAAAATTTTAAGACAAAAAAAATATTTTCAAAAATGTTCTATGCTTTGCCCAAGACGATTTTTTGAAAATCTTCTAGTTTTTGGAGGTATCGACACTCTAAATGCTTTCTTGTCTATGCCAAAAGCTATTGTGCGACAAAATTTAAACTCATTTTGTGGAAAAATCTGCAATAGAAACCTCTCACAAATAAAAATATCGGAAACCTGCTAAACTTTTTTGCCCAGAAAAGTATTTTCCTCACAAAAAGGATGTGTCTTCTGGGTTTGTTTCTTGGAGTAAACCCTGTATTTTATGCTAGGACCGTTTTACCAACAATTCACTTTTTGGCATAGACAAGAAAGCCTTTAGAGTGTCGATACCTCGAAAAACTAGAAGATTTTCAAAAAATCGTTTTGGGCAAAGCATAGAACCTTTTTGAAAATATTTTTTTTTGTCCTAAAATTGCTTTAGACTTTGTTGAGTCTGATCAGCTAGGTCCAGAAGCTCGGATGGAAAATATTCAAAAATCGATCGACCCTACTAGACAGATTGGCATGTTTCTTCAACTTTGTCGATAACCGAATTGTCTCCCTATGCTTCCACTGATGCATTTTTTTGCAAGAAGTATGGAATTCATTTAAATGAAATTCATAAATTGTTTCTGCGGAACATATTATGGTGAAAAGTCGGTTATCGTAAAACAAAAAATTTTATAATTAGAAAACCTCATTCTCAAAATATAATTAAATTCTCTTCTCAACCTGAAAAATTTTCGAAACATTTTTGTTTCCATGAGCATTATATGCTAATTGTGTGTACACTCGGAAATGTAGCACAAACGAATGAAAAAATAATAATTTCTTCTCATATTTCATTTGAAAATAAAGAAAAATTGTTTGAAAGAAAAATAATTATTTTGCGTTTCAATGGCTCAATGTCTCTCTGTAACCAAATACACCGACCAACTTATTCGGAAAAACTAATTATTAAAAAAAAATTGCCGGGGTACACCGTACACGTAATTACCGTTGGATAAGTTCATCCAGCCTTGTACATCAATTTTAGCAATAATATTATTCACAGACACTAACCATGTGTCGAGATGGTTGAGTGTTCTTTATTAAACTCAGATATTTACATCAATCAATCACCATCTTCTTTGCATAATTTGTTTGCACACATATGCTCTTGAGCTATTGGTTTCTTCAAAACGCCTCGCAATCGGTAAACGTGAAAATTCCTCACAGTCACTTTAATTTGAAAGACGAAACTTTTAAACGCATTAACAATGTCGTATTAACATCACCACCGCCAGGTCTCCGATCGTTGGTGTGGATCTATTAACATTCCCGTCAAGTTCATTGAACCGACATTGTCTGAACACTACTCCCTATCTCGGATTCAACAGACACTGTAAATTGAGTTAAATGCCTTAAATTGTTGTCATAATCAAACCAAAACATAATAAATGAAATTGTGCGCAGCTAAAATTTACCGTATCATTCATAAGATTGGCATATTAATGTGTTCACATATTTTTTATCACTGGAACTGTTTCCGGACCTTGTTTCCGCTTCAGATGTATGTTTTCATGTATACAAAAACTTCCGATAACATTTTCAATTTAGTGATATCAAGCGAGAAGTGAGAAATATATAAATGCAATTTCAAATGGGCGGGTGGGCGGTATGTGTATGTACATTGTATGATGCTAGTGAAATCGACTTTGCACGGGGAGACAATTTTTCATTTTATTTAATTGAAGAAAATGTGGCTGTGGATGTTGATGTTGAAAATGTTAGGGAAATGGTTTTAAACAAAAATCAATATTTAATGTGCGTACGTGCAGCAAACACTTGAGGCATTTACTTGAGGTATAATTTTTCATTTTTACAATTCTGCAGAAACAATACTCTGTCAAGAAGAAAAAGCTTAATCACGGACAGAAATGTTTCCTTATACCGATCCCGCGACTTTTAGCTTAACTGAAAAATATGTCACAATAACCATAAGCTTTCGCAGTCGCTTTCTCGAAATTTTTTATCGTCAGACGACGGACTTTTCCGTTTCTGCACTACTTGATAATCATTTTGGAACAACATGCGTTCGGATTAAAGTCTATTTTGTTTGCTTCTAATGAAGATGAAAAGAAGACTAATGAAAATGTGTGCCTGTAATTTCTTATATTACTTCCACTCCTTTAAAAATACATTTGATTCAGATAATTCACGCGTAACTTCTTCACTGTGATTTGTATATGAAGTCATTGTGCAGCCGGTAAGCTAATTTAATGATCAAATTTTCTAGTTTAGCAGATTGACGCAAAATCTTTTACTTCATTAGTTTCGTTGTAATGGCTAATATTAGTTGTAGCTCATCGTTTTATTTTTTTCGTTGCGGTCAACAACAAGTAACGTAGCCGTTAGTCCCTACATTTTTGAAACCAGGTCACGGCAGAGTAAAATCAACCAGGCAGGAGCGGTTCATTTTCGAAACGTCAAATAAGGGACCTGATACACTGTATGAAAATGAACTCAAATGAACACTGATATAAATTGAAAAATTATTAGAAGAGGCCGTGCCTGGTTTTTTTACGTTGCGATTTGGCACCGGACCGAATGCAACACTGGAACTCACCCACAGCGCGAGGCTATTAATACTAAACCGAGTCAAAAAACAAACAAACAGAGCAAACAGCTCTTCGCTTACCCAACTTGATCTGATCACGTGAAGTGAAAAATAGTGAAGCAAAGATGCTGTTTCGACCTCGGGATTCATTGGCGGTCAGCGACTAGCGTGATCTAGTCATCAACGTTGCGATTTGGCAACGGACTAAATGCAACACTAGAACTCACCCACATCGCAAGGCTATTAGACTAAAACAGAAGATAAGTTCACAAACAAAGCCAACGCTTTTCCCTTTCCCAGGGCTCACGTTTAGTGAATGAATTGAGAAGAGGAAGGCTGTTTCGACCTCGAGAACTAGCGGCGGTTCAAAAGTCAGAGTGGACTGACTATCTTCAGTTGTTTCCACAAGACAGCAGTAAATTTCCGGTTGAATAAATATTTGAAAATTTACATAGACAAATGCTATCATCTGATGGAAAGTTTGGACATGAGAGTAATGCCACTTCGTAAAAACCCGAAGCGTGGCAGACAAGAGTCAAAACATTCAGCAAAAACAGTCACTGGCACTCTACTTACTCACTCATCATCACAGAAAACCATTGACAGCCGATTCACTCGTTCATCCGTTCGTTCATTGGAACACAGAAATCAAAAAATTGATCCAGAACTCTAGGTCCGACTTCAAATCCGGTACAAAATGGTATGCTTCGGTAATCTGGAACTCATTCGTACCAAGCAGGAATACTGAATTCTCAGCAAGCGACCATAGCATTTGATTTACTCGATTCAAGCGCGGTTGAAGCAAAATTGATCGAAAAACAATGGAAAAATGAAAATATCGCCTGACTTTGAAATTGTCCTTTGGCAGAATTTTCTTGAGCTAACAGACCAACAGGAAGTGAAAATTTGACCCGACTCTTGAATCGTTCTTTGCCATTGTTTCTTCCCGGCTTTTCATTGTCGACTTTTGACTTCGTCAACATCCGCACTTGTACCTGCATCTAAGGTATTTGTAATGAAGGTGTTAGTGTAGTGACCCATTATTTTGGGTAAAGTCTTTAAGTGGTACAGTGTTACCTCAAAATAAGGTATGCCGCGTCGTTCACGGATGTGCAATGTTACCCGCTCTTTTTATAAAGAGCAAGGAATGTTATGCACCCATCCTTCACTGAGAACAAGGTATGTAGTGTTGCTCATTCATTTCAGAACAGAGCGCGTTGCGTTACCTGTCTTTTTTCAAAAAGAACGAGGTATGTTGTGTTACCCACACCCATCCTCATACAGAACAAGGTATGTAACGAGAGTACAGTGGCATGCAAGAGTAGTGTGGTTCATATGTGGCAAAAAAAGAGAAAAAAGAGAAATAAACGAACCCAACTAAACTAGACTCACACCAAACTTGGGAAAGTTCTTTCCATGCATTGAGGCAACGCACTGTGCTTTGATTGAGGCCTTCTTCTTCTCAATTCATTCACTAAACGTGAGGCCTGGGAAAGGGAAAAGCGTTGGCTTTGTTTGTGAACTTATTTTCTGTTTAAGTCTAATAGCCTTGCGCTGTGGGTGAGTTCTAGTTAAAAAACGTAAAAAAACTTGGCAATAAATGCCCTTTCAAATGGCAATAAATTTCCTTTCAAAAAAAATTATTCGCAAAATATATAGGGCTACTAGATTATTCCGGTCTCTAGTCAAATATGCGCTCCTGTCTGGTTAACTTTACTCTGTCGTAAACAAAGTGCATTCATTCAGGGCTAAAATTAGTTTTAACTAACTTTAGCCGTGAATGACGGTCATCAGTTCACCAGAATTATTATCGAATCTATTACTTAATTTGAACGAAATACTTTCAAAACATGCAAAATCTTTTACTTTACTAGTGAGGTAATGTGGCCTTTCCCTCACTAGTGAGGACCCTTTCCCTCGCTCGTAAAGTAAAACGCCATACTTTACACGTGAAATAATTTGATATCTCGTATCACGATGAGTAAAAGTACCTCGGGCTGAAGCCCTCGGATACTTTTACTCATCTGAATACGAGATATCAAATTACTACACTGGTATAGTAATTTACTATTACTTCATTAGTCTCATTATTATACATTTGACTATAAAAGATGGCAAAGGCGTAAGGTCGTCGCTTTTTTATCCTGTCTGGCAATAACAGATGACTATCATGCTTATCATGACTATCATGCATTAGGGGCCGTTCATAAATTACGTAACGCTAAAGACCGGGGGGGGGGGTTTGGTGAAACGTTACACCCTGTGACAGGGGGGAGGGGGGGGGGGGGTAAGACAGTAGCGTTACGTCACACAACAGATTTCATACAAAGAATGCCTGTGAGCAAAATCTAGATTTAAATATTTGGTTTTTATAAAAAAATCAAATTGAGAAGCGCTCAAAAATTGATAAGTTGGTACATTATTTTTTAAATAGGTGGAGCCCAAATTTTGACAGAAAGGTCATCACATATCAAACTGTCTATATTGTCAAAACAAAACCAAAACAATCGTGTAATGTACGTGTTTTTTTGTGTTTACGGTAAGAAAAATATAAATTTCTGAAGAAATTTGAGTTTTTATTTGATTCGAATCGTTAAATTATGTGAAAATTTACATTAGAAAGTTAATTACAATTAATTCTTTGCGTACTCTAAAATATAAAATCAACGAACACGACAAAAATTGCATTTCGACAATGGTAAAATATGATGAGGATTGTGATTTGTGTGCGACTTTGTTTTGTCTGTCTTTATCAATGTTTACGTCGATGTTCCGTGCTCTTGTCGTTTATTGTGTTTTTGTTTTTTCTTTTGCAAATATTCACCAAAAACCGAATTTCTTTTTTTTCTTCAAAAAGCATCGTAAACAACAACTTTACCAGAAGCTTGTTAGCGAATACAAGGCAGCACATAACAATTTAAGTCACAACCAATGCGATATCGAAATTTCTAAGTTTTGGTGTTCAATTAAGAACGATTCGAACTGGGAAAATTTGGTGCAATTAGAAATAAAAAAATGGAAACTAAAATGTGAAGAAATTTCTTTGAAAAGAAACCGTGTCTGGAGTACATTCTTTACGAAAAAGATTGAAAAGCAACCGGCCAACAAACCATCAACTTTAGTCAGCAGTTCGATCGAAAACACGCGAGACGAATCGACTGCAATTGTTGTTCCAACCGAAGATTTACTACAAACATCAGCTACTAGTTCGGTCGAAAACACACAAGCCACGGTGATCAACACACAAGACAAATCGAGCGGGTCTGATGTCCAAACAGAAGCCTCGCTACAAACATCAACTGCCAGCTCGGTTCAAGACAAAGTCGGAAAATCGAAAAAACCAGCTAGAGTCACTGCTTCATTTCCAGCACCGCGACAGGATCAATTAAAATTAGAAATTGCAAACCTGAACAATGAAATCGTGTTCTTGGCGAACAAAAAATCGAGTGGCTTTGCTTCAGATGAAGAACTTGAGCGGTTAAAAAAATTAAAATTGGATTTGGCTGAACAGCAAGCAAAACTAAAAATAAAAATTCGGGGTCAAGCTCGACAGCAACGAAAAAGACAGCACGATCGGGACGTTTTAGCTGAAATCCGGATGAACCATCCAGAAGTTGTTGAAAAGTTTGGTTCTAAGAAGCGTAAGGCTGGAAGGCCACGAATTGAAGAAACACAATCTGAATTGCTCAATGCCTTAGTGGATATAGCGACATACGGATGTGGTGCTGACCAAAAACGAAGGTCAAATATGATGCGGTCGATCCACACACTCGATGAATTAACAGCTGAACTGAATTCCCAAGGTTTTCAGGTTCGTAAATTGTTCCGATAATTCCTTATTAAATTCTCATCAATTTTCATAATTTTTTATCAAAATTCTACAAATTTAATTAGGTTAAAAGAGGTGCTGTATATTTAAGACTTCTTCCAAGGAATTCCTCTACCATTGAGGGAAAAAGACACATAACAACCGTTCCGGTTAAACTTGTTCGAGCAACCAATGACCTACACAAACAGCATGTAGATACAAAATTCTGTAAAGCAAGTATCAGCTATTTGGAAGAAGTAGCCTCAGTCCTTGGTCCGAAAGAGGTGTTATGGTTAAGCCAAGATGACAAGGTACAAATTTAGAAATAAATCGATAGATTGTCTATACGACGATTTCTGACACAGGCCCGAGTTCCGATTGGCAAGACAGCTGCCAACAAACAAACTCCACTGGTTATGCATCTAGAATACCGTGTTCAGTTGCCCGATCATGACTGGATTGTTGCCGAGAAACACAAGCTGATTCCGTCGGTATATGCCTTCATTGAAATCGATACTGACAAAGTCGGAAACAAGAAAGCGGTTACATATTCAGGGCCAACCTACATCTCAATAAGAAGTGCAAAGCACTGCAGCAGCACTGCTTATTCCCATGCAAAGGACATGGCAACTCTAATGGATTTAGAAGAGTTTGAAACTTTTTGCAAAGATGATTCGGGAGAGTTTAAGCCAATTATTATCATAACTACTGACGGTGGTCCAGACGAAAACCCGCGGTATTTTTTTTGTTTTTTTCATTCTCAGGATTTTCACCAAAATAGTTCTCAATATTCAGGTATGAAAAAAGGATCGATTGTGCGATCGCAGAGTTTAAAAAGTTCAACGCTGACGCGATTTTCATAGCAACAAACGCGCCTGGGCGAAGCGCTTTCAACAGAGTTGAAAGGCGCATGGCTCCACTGAGTCGTGATCTTGCTGGAATGATAATTGATCATCAACAATTAGGCGCTCATTTAAACGAAAAAGGAGAAACAATTGACGTAGAACTAGAAAAAAAGAACTTTGAAGCTGCAGGAAAGTTATTGGCTGAAATTTGGTCTGAAACAGTAATTGATAAGCATCCAACCATCGCTTCATACGTGCCACCAGAAGAAAGTGAAATATGCCCGGGTGAAAAAGTAACAGAATTGTGGAAAAGTGCTCATGTCAGAGAAGGCCACTACTTTCTACAAATCGTAAAATGCAAGGATCGTACTTGTTGTAGTGCGCCCAGAAGTAGCATTTTCAATCTCATTGATCAGTTCATTCCGGCTCCAATGTGCATGGCTACAAGAACGAAACTCGATGACAATAGTGATTTAAATGATGAATTCGCGTCCTTGTTTCTTCGATTAAATCTTAAGGATGACAAATTTAGAGTTGGAATTAGACAAGAAGTGCCATTCGACATATGTTGTCCTTCGTTGAAGGATGTTATTCAGTCAAGAACGTGTGAATGTGGCATTCAGCATGCGAGTAAAAAAAGTCTCAACAAGCACATTAAGTCGTGCTTACATATTAAGCGTCGTAAAACAAGTACACAGCCGAAAAAAACTTCGGTGGCTACGCCTCCGAGACCGGTGACCCGGCCGAAACGTTTAGCGGCTATTAGGCAAGGCGAGAAAATGATCGTTTGGTCGTCGCGACTAAATGCGGAGCATGTTGATTGGTTCGACGAAGAAGACGACGACATTGCCATGTCGGATATTGTGTTACCGATTCGTGAAAACAATCAAGATGTTATTCCAATAGTCGACATCGAAACAAAAATGACGTCACAGTGGACGGAAATTTAAATAAAGATTTAAAACACTGTTTTTAAAAATTTTGTTTTTCTATGAGGTGCGTTACGTGACAACCCGGGGGGGGGGGGTCCGAGCTTGCGTTACGCTAGCGTTACAGGGGGGAGGGGGGGGGGTCTGAAAAAGGTCATATTTAGCGTTACGTAATTTATGAACGGCCCCTTAGTACAGATTTTTTATGATGAATTAGGTACAACGGGTACAACCATTACAACTGTTATAATTGTCACAACTTTATGGACTTATTCTATTAACCAAATTTAACCTGGATTTTGTAATTCGGTATTTTGAAGCATCTAGATTTTGAGGTTTCCGGATTCTGAGGCTTCCGGATTTTGAAGCCTCCGGATTTTTTTGTCTGGATTTTGTAATTCCGGATTTTAGTTCTCCGGATTTTGTAGGGGAGCCGAGAAAATAAGGTTAATCACACCACACGCATGAACAATCAAGTCTTTGTCGTCGCATTAAGAATCAAGTCTTTGTCGTGACATCTAATTGACAGGCTAACTTGTAGAAGGAAAAATCATTTTAACCCCAATGCAAATGCAATACCTAATTGCTAATTTGTAGAACGAAATATAGTTGTGTACCTGTTTTACTTATAAAATTCTTGAAAATTGCACATCGATGAAACTTGGTGCTATACCAAAACAACGGTAAAACATTTTTTAACTTTTTTTATTTTTGTATGTTCTACTAGACCCTCTAGATGCCGTACAGAGTGAGAACTCTGCAAAAGCATCAGTAGATTTTTTTTGGTTCGGACCCACAATCCAGCTACTTCGTTTAGCTAGAAAATTTTTAAAAAAGCAGCGGTGCAAGCTTTTTAGAATTATTTAAAAAAAAAAACTTTTTGCTGATTATTATTGCTAGTGTGGTAGGTCGGAATCCGGAATCTCTAAAAATAAAAATTGAAATCGACACACCCTAATGGTATTCAGTGGACAAACGGAAATCACTCGCTTTTATCGGCGAAAGAAAACACATTTCACATTTATAATATATAGAATGATGTATTTGGTCTGTAAAGTCCGAGTAGAAATTAGAGACGATCAAAATTTGAGTCCAATATTTTCTCTTTGGTAAAACAACATCTACGATCCATATGTACTCGATGCATAGTTCGAAAATATAGTCACATTCGGTTGATAGGACTCAACACGTTGTTTGTGATTTGTAGGAATCAAAATAAGAATTTTTCATTGTTAGGCAACTTAAACTCGTAACACTATGTCTATAGGTAAAAAGAACTCTTTAATACTTGAATAAAATTCTTAAAAAAAGAAAGAAAAAAAAATTGTTTTAAAAAATAGATTTTGTGTAGTAGGTCGCACTCTAATTTGTATGTTAGTTCTCTTACAACTAAAATGTTTGTTTTAAAACGAAAATCAATCCAGTGACACTAATATGCACATGACAGACAACTTATTGCGTTTGATCAATATATTGGAAATGCAAACAAATGAACCGGTGGTCGGTTGATGCTGAAAAAGCCAGTGATCGAGAGATTTGAATTTCTAAGTTTTTTTTTTGTTTCTCCTTCTCATTTGCGCTCAATCAACATTTTCGTCTATTTCTTGTTCTTCTTTCCTAACGTTAGAGTGTGATGTGACGCCGTCATTTGTGCTTTGCGTCGACTGAATTCAACGAAATCCTCTTCCAATTTCTTGCGCGATTCCTCCAGTTTTCGTTTGTCTTCGGCATGGTCTTTTTTGAGCTTATCGAATTTGGCGTGGAGCTGAAAAAGATGACCAAATTTTGAAGTTGGACTTAGTCTCGAACGAGCCTTTCAAACACACAAACCTCTTTCTCATTCTCCTTGAGTTCGGCTTCCTTTTCCTTGACACGCAACACAAACATTTGTCGCATCTCGTCCTCTTTCCCTTGTAGTTCAGCCATATGATTGGATCGTTTGGCCTCGAATGTTTGTTGGAATGAAACCTGAATTGAGTGAGAAGACAGTTCGATTACTAATTTCCGGAGCACCCAGACGAATGACTTACGGGTTTGTTGTCGCTATCAACATCGGTAAAGCCCATTTGTTCGAGTCGCTTCTGACGATACAGTTCATAGTGACGGGTGTGTGTCTTTTCACGCATGTCTTACATATTGGTGCGAATCAACATTTCCCGCAGTTTCACGAAGTCGCAATGAGCTTCGTTGTCGACTGAAAGGAGACTGAAATTTGTACCGAGAACATTCACCAAATGTCATATGAAATCACCTTGTACCGTTCCCCATGGATATTGTCGAGCACGAACGGTTTTGTTACCAAGACGAACGAACTCGGTAGATCCGACGACAGCAAACGGAACGTGGGTGTTCATAGAAACGTTGACTTCGGCGACGGTTTCATCATCGGTGGGAAATTGATAGATCTGTACGCCATTGGTCGACAGTTCTTGATTAATTTTGGCCTGAGGATTCGAAAGAAAGACGAGACTGTATTCGTGTATGATCAGCACACGCGCTCATAACCAAATCACCTTGAATCGTTGCAGTTCCGTCTTGGAAATTGTATCCGCCTTAGCAATGATTGGAATTATGTTAACTTTGGTGTCCAGTTTCTTCATACAAACCAAGTCCAACGATTTGAGTCCATGACCTACAGTCGTCAGAAATCAAATTGAAAATCGTTCAACTGAACCGCACACCATCATTTTCCTCACCTGTTGGACATATAAAGTACAGACAGATATGAATGCGACTATCGTGGCACGTTGACAACGACCGTTTAATTTTCAATTCTTCCTGCAAATACGATTCGAACTGCGAGTCGATGTAATCGACAACCGCCTTAAACGAATCGTCCTTGTTGATTTGGTCGCCGTATCCAACCGTATCGCAAATGGTCAACTTCAAACGGACACTTTTCTCTTGCAACTGATACGTGTGCGATTTGAGCTTAACATTGGGCAGTGTATGCGGACTGGGCTGAGACTCAAAGCTTGTATTGAATAACGTATCCATCAGAGTGCTTTTGCCAAGACCAGTTTCGCCGATACACTATTTAAATGAATCGTTAGGATTGTAGGTCAGATAGTCATCGGTAAAAAGCTTATCTCACCATTATGTTGAACACGAATCCGTTTTGAACACTCTTGTTCACTAGTTGATTCGGCAAACTATCGAAGCCAACATGGCCCGATAGTTTCATGCTCCGCAACGATTGATCGTTCTGGAAATTAAATAATTTGTTCAGAATATTTGAATGCTGTAATTGTCCGCTAATATAACAAATGTACCACCAAAGCTGGCATTTCGCGACTGAAATTGTTCTAACGTTTCTTGGAATTTCTTAAAAATAAAAAAAGACAAAAAACGAATTGTTTTACGGTCGCTACTAGACTGAAAGAATTCGATGCAATGACTTGACGTGGACTCAACAAAATCTAAAAAAAAAATATTTTCCTGTCTAAACAACTCAAGAATGTAGGCCTTCATTTGTATTCAAAGTTGATTGGTATCGTAATTGCTGTACATATAATTAAAAAAATATGTTACGCTGGATCAATGTGTTTTCATAAAGAGCCGTATTTGTCGTTGCAGCCATTTCGGTCATAACGCTATATTCTTTAAATGTTTCAAAGACAAGAATGTAAGACACGCGCAACATGTAAAGTCAATCATCTTTAAAGAAATCGTATTTTTAGAACGAAGAAAAAGGCACAATGAATTCTCCAGTGAATGAGACATTCCATGAATGGAAATGACTCAGACCCTTGTAGAGGTATATATGATATTAACAGTGCGACGGTCGACGCAAACATTTTTCGTAAACAAATCGTTCCATATGCAAAAAAAATTGATTGAGCTGAAAGTATGTTGATTCGTTTTGCATCATTAATCACAACAGTGGACAATAAAACACAAAAAATTGAGTTCAGTCAATTTAAACAGAACGGCAATACATATACAACAAAAAAAAAAATCATAAACATTTTTTTTCCTGCTGCAATGTAACGCCCAATTCGACAAACAATAACCGCACAAATACAGACAAATTCCCGAATCCTTTGCATCCATTTTATTGTCCAGTGCATTATGAATCGGATTTGAACGGAATTGGCGTAATAGATCATTGTCAATGTCGTTTGAGATGTCAAATGAGCTGTCATTTTCACAAAGCTAACCAAAATGTTACAAAAATTTATATGGAGCTGTCATTGTTTGAGGTTAGCTTTGTGAAATTGACAACTCATTTGACACTATTTTGAGAGAAGAACAGTTACTTGACACTGATCTATTGCAACCGGATTTTATTTATTATTTACGAATTTTTACTCACTTTTGAAATTTCAACGTCAGCTGCAGCCATTGTTGATGAAACGGTTGAAACAGAAAAACAGAACGGTTGCATTCGTCGACTCTGTTCATTTTATTTTCGTAATTTTTGGTGAATAAGAAATTATGCAGGGTTGGACACAGAACCAAGGCTGTATACTTTGGGGAGGTCACGCAGATACAGATACGCGGGTTACACACCACAGTTGATGATAAAATGGCCGATTTCATACAAAAATTCACCTACTCTGATGATTCTCGTCGTCTTGATGATGTGGTGAATTTTTTGTATATGTAAAGTGATCAGAAGTGGTGTGTTCCCGCGTATCTAATAAAATAGCGGTCTGCGTGACCTCCCCAAAGTATACAGCCTTGCACAGAACGTCTTACATTTGTTCCATCGTACGGTAAAAACGATTTTTGATAAGCCGAAAACGAACGAGAGCATCCACATAACCATAACGCTTTTGTGAACATTTTGTCAACAATAATTTTTCGGTTATGTCTCTATGGATGACGCTTTGACAGCTGAAATAACCTTGGGACATACCTACACTTCATTTTCATTATACGGTACTCGTCAACATAACCCCAATTTAGTTGTCGATGAGTTGTCATTAACCTCAATTAATTGATAAGTGCAATTCGCTCGTTCGATTCATTCGACATGTATGCCAATGAAAGTAAACTCTATAGGTATGGTCTAATGTCAAAATGTGTATGGAGCGGAGGAAATAACGATTTCATATAAAGAAACTTACCTCTCAATGATTTTCCTTGAAAGGTGAGTTTGTTTATATGAAATCGCTATTTCCTCCGGTTTGTATGGACAGGACATACCATACCTGGTTTTTACATTCATTAATGTATGTCATCTGGGATCTGAAAATAATGTATAGGTAAGCAAGCGTACCGTATCGTCCGACACTAAATCTTGTACTTCGTTAGTTTTACATACGGTCTGCTATAAGAGTACCCTAGGCGAGAACAATGAGTTCATTGTTGTTGTCAAAGACAGATGATTATATTTTTTTATGCGACGCGACAGAGGACCGAAAATGATGGCATTTTTCTCGGATTTTCGTCCCTTTGAATGACAAGTTGAAGTTGTATACTCTTTTGATGTGGTCGATTTGAGGTAATTTAGTAATTTTGCTTGTAGACGTGACTTCTCGTTCGGGCTACAACTCGAGAAATTATCTAAAATTAATCGTTCAAAACCAGGTACATAAATAACTAATTCACGCATACACGTTTTGATTAATCTAATTTTCGCCACTTAAAAGGCTACGAGAATATGATATTTGGTTGAAGCTTTGTTTGATGACAGCTCAGAGGAAAAAATGTCTATTTCCCATTGTTTTGACAAGCTGTCACCTTTGTTTTTGTATTGAATAATTTTGTAACAATTATGGAATTTTCTAGTTTCTTTCCTCTGTAGACGAATAACTATTATAAAATCATGTGACCGGGGAAACTTTAATATATCCACTGCTAGACAATACTGCAATACTCGTTCTGAGTATTATTGAAAGAGTTGCAGAAAGATGTCAACAAATTGTGACTGGGCCATTGTACCCAAAGTATATTTAAACACTGAAGGTACCGCAGATCCGCAAACACACGCCAAACGCGGATCCCTGCACAAACCGTACTAACTTATTGACCATGAAAATTCTCATTTACACGTGTCTGTCGATAATATTCATGAAACAATTCACTTTATATTACACCGCCAGCAGAGATATGTACTTACCTCTTTTGTTGAAATCATATACCTTCTCCAAAACTCAACAAAATATTTTCGAATTGTTGTGTTGCACATTCTGTTTTTCACCGCCATACCATCTGTCAATGTGACTAGCAATAATTTTAGACATTTTTGTAGAAAAAAATCTTAGTTTTTATCGACAATTCAGTTACAAATATCCAGGCAATCGCATACAAAGTACGTGAACGAATCGAAATAATTTGAAATAAATTTGTTATCATTACCGCAAATCGCCTCTGTTTAGAAATGTCTCAACCAATGGATGAACAAACAACACCACAGAAATTATTTGGAGGATGTGAGGGTCCTGATGCTATGTATGTTAAGCTTATATCATCAGATGGACACGAATTTATTGTTAAGCGTGAGCATGCATTGACATCGGGCACCATAAAGGCTATGCTGTCCGGTCCCGGCCAATTTGCTGAAAATGAAGCCAACGAAGTGAATTTTAGGGAAATTCCGTAAGTTTTGTTTCTCAATAAAATTCATTTTTTTTTTCTTTTCAATTGTATTGGTGATGATTGTGTTGCAATCGTTGAGTGACAATTTAATTTATATGCGGCGGAGAAAATTTAGTTTTTTTTTGTTGTTTATTGTTCGGTTCAGAGAAAGGTCAACAACAAGTTCAATGTCAACTTTTTCTTTTTATTTCGTACAGATCTCATGTGTTGAAGAAAGTCTGCATGTACTTCACATATAAGGTGCGCTACACAAACAGCTCTACCGAAATTCCAGAATTTCCAATTGCACCCGAAATCGCCTTGGAATTGCTGATGGCCGCTAATTTTTTGGACTGTTAATTTTGTCATCAAATTGGAAAAAACTCAAAACAAAAACAAAAAAAATCCCCCAAGAATGCTGTGGTGTATAATATTTTATTAAATTAATTTTTCTTTTTATTAATTATTTTCTCGTTTAATGACTGAACGTGTGCAAATGTGGTTACACGAAATGTTGCATGAAAGTTTTTTTTTTTTAGAGAGCAATCAACTAAATATTTTGTAAAATGCAGAGAGAGAAACTTAAAAGTTTTGGCTTTTGGTCAGAGAATTTTTTTAAATTATTATTTCCTTCAGAAAAAACCGTTATTTGTGCGCCTTGAATATTTTTTAGAAAAAAAAGAGAACTCAATTAACTCCTACAGGAAATTGTGATCAGATCTGAAGAGCAACTAAACTTAACTTTTATGTAACTCGTTTCGTTTGTTTTTTATATATGAAAAAGAAAAGAAAAGGAAATAGACAACAACAACATCAACAGAAAAATGGTTACTAATATAATGAATAACTAAAATAATGAAAACGAAAATCAAATAAAATTTTCTGTTAAATTTCACAAGTCGATTTCTGTTAGTGTTATAGACTGTACAGAAGAACACAATCATTACTTTGCATATTACGCGCACTTTCGACCAAAGTTCAAAAATTTTTTTTTTTTCATTTTTCGATTAGATAACACAAAGAAGTTCGAACATTGAACACTGATTTGAAAATGGATTTTGTTTTTATCATCTCACAAATGACGAATTTCAGCTTCTTGAATGGGGTATTAAGGAGCATAGTTTTTGACATTACAACGTCTATAGACCAAGACATGTATCTAAATGTTAAGGTATCTTTTCGACTATGAGAGTGCCATAACTCGGGTAAACGTTAGTGTATATTTTTCAGCCGAAACGCATTGTAGAAAGTCCTAATAAAATTGGTGTCAAGACGAAGTCATTGGTGGCGAGTAAAATTGAAAGAAACAAATTGTAGAAAGTTCTGTCGTGCCAGAAGAGTTGAAAATTCAAAGATATGCCTTGTCTGACTTTATTTTTGAAGGACACCATTTTGTAATAACCAAGTTTAAAAAAATGTCTTTAAACATGGTTATTGAAAAATGCTGCTGAATTACAATGTAGAATGTATGAATAATGGCATTTGTAAAAATCCCACAATTAAAAAAAACTGAAAGGGCCCTTTGGGAATCGTTTGAATACCCAGTATGGCAATGCCGGCACTGGTTTCATTTTAACACCAATTTCGATTTCCTACAATGCGCTTCAGCTGACATAAGTACTAAGTCTATCCTCGTTATTGGTTCAAAAAAGGGAGGCCTAAAGCAATTGCTTCTCGCATCGATTAGTTTAACGATATGGCATGGGTATGTTTCAAACCGTGGTCTTGTGAATGACCGAAAATTAGTGATATTTTTAAGGTGAGATATTCAGATAACTAAGAATGAAAGGCGGACTTTAATTGCTTGACTCTGACACGTATTGGCTTGTCCTATTCACATATTATTTCCATCGCAGTTCTTTCAATAATAATAATTTAATGGTGTAAGGCTCGGAGCAGGTGAAGTTTCTGATCTTGGAAAGTCTATTCAATAGCTGGTTAATGACGCGCAATCGTGGATGAATCGCGGTTGTTAGCATGTATCACTTTTCTACGTTGCGTTAAGACTAAACTCTGTAGGTCGACCTGTAAGCAGATAATTAAACCTGACATTCACGTGTTTTGAGTGTGTGTCTTACAGATAGTATTCACAACAGGCATGGATCTTTGAAAAGATGGTTAAGTACATTTTCCGAGGCCTAAAAATTGTCCTGTTCTCAGCTTTCCCATCAAGACATCTTACTCTTGTACTGGGACTATCATTGTTACGGACTTAAATGTTTCTATTAAATCTTACAGTTGACGACAAAAAGTTTCCGTAAGTAAAGATTTAAGGAAAAATATGTCCAAATGATTAATAAATTTAGGGAAGATTTGCTTGTAATCGATGGTAGTATACAGGTTTGGTTGTGAAACGAATAACCTGAAGGGATTTTTCAGCTCCACCCAAATGTAAGATGAGAATATTGAAACCATGCCTCCTATATAAGCTGATTTACATGAAGTTAGAAGTAATTTGAGTGAGTCGGACTTAAGGGATTCGAAAGAATATATATGTGCGAGAATTTAAGTAAATATCGATAACAAACAACATAAGGTGAGTATTGTCCAAATTTCTTGCGCTTTATTTCGAATAGTAAGTGTGAACTGTAATGGGTCAAGTATAGATCATCTTCAAGGCCGTATGAAATCTCATACAAATGAATAAATGAACGAAATAGTTAACGAAACTTAAGTGAAGTTACATCTGAAAGTACCGTATCGTGAACCCTTTTGAATGTCCTGTTCTTGATCTCACTTATATGGTTCTAAAGTTTTGAGTAGGGTTAGATTACTTTGTGATCCTGTTCAGTTGCAATCTAAGTTAGACTAACCAACTTCATGTTC
The DNA here is from genome assembly GCF_014529535.1 of Bradysia coprophila. NCBI lineage: Eukaryota > Metazoa > Arthropoda > Insecta > Diptera > Sciaridae > Bradysia > Bradysia coprophila. Next base: position 2,274,767 of record NW_023503375.1, read on the forward strand.
CCTCTAAGCGGTTAAGGATCACTCTACTTTCATTGATTTCAGTCGCATTTAATTGAGATAATTTACGTCGTATACGTATTTCGACATTTGCTCCGCAATATTTTAATTGTGTTTGGAGTCTTGTAGCTTTCCACACAATTATTAAGTCGTACAGCTTAAGAGTCACTTCAATACTCTCTTGATTTTTTTTTCACAACCCAGGCAAGAAAATAGTCATTTTCTTCTTTCCGCTGAAATTTCAGAAGTTGGAAATTAAATTTTCCCGATTGAATTGTGGCCCTCGCTACGCTCTCCATATAATTTCAAACATTTCTTCGTTCGTTGAACACATAACCATTGCGTGTTCTGCCGAAAAATGCCCAATGATCAAAGTGCCCAAAACCGTTGCGACAAAGTTATCTATATATTCAATTTTGATAGTAGAATTTGCAATTTTAAAAAGTTGGTTTGATAACTTAAATAGTTGAATCTGCAACCCCGAAAGTTGAATTAAAAATTCAAATTACTGATTCTACTAGCTCAAAAGTTGAAATAGCGATTGTGATAGTTGAATCTGCAATTTGTTTAGTTGAGCCAAAGATTTTGATAGTAAAATTGGCGATCTTTGAAGTCAAAATAGTAATAGAAATAGTTGAATTGACCATTTCAATCAAATAAATCAGTATTTTTAGTAGCTGAGTCTGCTAAGGAAAAAGTTGAACTGGCTATGCGGTTAATTTAGTCTGTCAATTTGTTTGTTGAGGCAGAAATTTCGATAGTAACCTTAGCAATATTTGAAGTTAAAATAAGATCTGAAATTGTTGAATCGACTATTCTGTTAAATAAATTCGCAATTTTTTCAGCTGAGTTTTCAAGTTAGATTTGTTTTTTTTTATCAATAAATAACACTAGGCAACACATGTAATGTACACGGATGGTGACATAGTGCGTTGGATAGGTATCAGTACCCTGAACATGGAACAAACATCCGTTCCTCCCAGTCTGTGTGGAGAGGTAACCCACTAGAATAAAAGAAGGTGAAAGTGTGCCGATACGATACGGTCGGCAGTAGGTGTGGTAAGGTATTGGGACAGCTCCATTGGTCTCGATCAACTATCTGCGGTACATACCAGAATTTTTTTTTGACTCTGTGGGTAAGCTATACAAACGGGGCGTATACTGAGTAATGGGATTTCGCCATTTTCTATCGATCCAAGACTTAGATTTTCCAATTTTCGATGACTAAGAGCTCGTTGAAAACATTGTAGTTGGTAACTATTTTAAAACAAAAATCTAACATTTTTACATTTTTATTACCTTTCTTAATGGATATTTTTCAAAAAGTTTTGTATCTGAAGAGATTTGAACCGTTTACTTTATGTAAAGCAACAGGAAATATTCTGTTCTTTAGTACATCTGATAATGTAATGATATCTGTTTGCGGTTGTAGATTCGACGCATTATAACATGCATGATTGCTCTCATATGTCACGTTCACAAATTTTTTGAAAACAATCCTTATAGAGGAAGGGTCGTCCGTTGAAAACATGATCAATTTTAAAATCTTAAGCAAATAAATGCAGTTGTTATCGATGAACGGTAAGTACAATTTCGATGAAAGAGTCAATCCATTGAATTTAATTCTGTCTGAAACATGCATATTGCATTGAGCAAGTGATTCCAATTCGCTAGATGGCACAGTGAGTTTGTAAAAATCCTCATCGAAAATTCTCGTCAGTCTAGGTCGTGATATCTCTAGAATATCGTTACACACATTACCTTTCATCAGAAGGTAAGCAAAATTATATTGTAATTTTATTCCAAGCGAATATGCAATATTTCTTCGACTTGTGGTGTTCTTAGTATAATTTTTGACGAATCGATGGTTGGCTTCGTATCGCATTGAACTCGCGTATCTCAAAGGTCCAAATTTTTCAATTAATGAAGGATAGTGCGTCGTAAAATGATGTTTGGCTTTTAGTGTTTGGTTAAAAAGCCTCACATACATTTCATTCATCGTTGCAATTACATTGCGAAGACTGTGAATTGTTTTTGCATCGTAGCAAGGCAAATATGTCATATCCAAAAATCTGAGGGTTGTTAAAAGAAAGCGCCAGGTTTCACTACTTTCGAGGTTATTGCGAACTAGGTCATGTGTTATATTAAGTAAAATAAATGGAAGATGGTGAGCGAACGAATACACTTCACTTGCAGTCATTTTCAGTTTCTTTGCAGTTAAATTATCGAGAGTGATACTTTTGCTTCTATTATTTTCCTCATGCTCATCATACTTTAAATCTTTCTTTGCTTTGTTCAGCATTTCGAGTGTGAAGTAGCCATTTTTAATGAAACTTAGAATAATCTCGCAAAGATTGTAATGCAACACACCCTCGTTCACATCATGCATAACATCGGCACAGGCTTGAATAGCGTGATAGTAACGAACTTTGTTGAAAACTGAATTTTCCCATATACCAGTTTCACTCAGCTTTCCATTTGCAAGATCTTGGTTATAGTTTTCAATAGTACGAACGTAATTAGAATCTTCAACATAGCTAAATTGCATTTGATGTTGGTGCATTCGACAAAACCGGCAGCAATAATTTGCTCTGAATCCTGTTGTATAACCAAGACAATCATTAACACCTTTGTTGTCTCCTAGCAAAAGACCCATAACGAAATAAACTCTTTGCTCGTTGCCATTGATATTCAAAACGATTCCATCGTCGGCCAACGTATTCAGTTGTTTTATCAACTCATCGTAACATGCATCGTTGCCGAAATCGCGGCTCAGTCGTGATTCGAATACTTGTGCTGTGAATATGTTTTCTAGCCTTGAATTGTACTCATCCGGTAAAGTTGGAAATGAATAATATACGCAGGTCTGGTCACCGTTTGTTGTATGACATCCAAGTGGGTTATTCGTTTGTGTATCATCAATGTAAAGATGATACGGAATGACGACGTCGTCTTTTTGAAAGTGCTCCAACTTTGATTTCCATAATTTTCCGTTGATAAAATGACTGCCGGCGCCGACACCATTAATCTTTTCAGTATTCAACTGGCACTTTTTATACACGTTTGGCAATTCGAAGAACGATTGTATTTGGAATCGAACCGGCATCAGTGAAACTGTCTCGACCTTACTAAATTCGCTATCGTTGTCGCTAGAGTTGCAGTCTTGCAATGGATCGACCACACGGTCGCCAACCTTAACCTTCCGCACTAAACTGATTATTTTCTTGTCCAGCAATCGTTGGTTCAGTTTGCTTTCACTGTTTACACATTCCAAAGAATCATTTAGTATGGAAATGATGTTTTTAAAATCATTCAAATTCTCGGGCTTTATCCAAGAAAGTACAGTGCTTTCCATTCCTTCCACAACACAATTTAAAAATCGTTGTGTGTCATCGATCACTTCGAAAACTGAATTCCTCGGCACGCTCATGTTACTAGCCAGCTTACATCCCAAATCAACAGCGGCGTTATTTGCCAGCTTCTCATATATTTGATAGTCGTGGTTTATTTTTTGAACAAAACTCTTTTGGACTGAATCGTTTCTGGCTTTTTTTGTAAAACATTTCTCCGTATGCTGCCTGAATTTGTACAATTGGTCGAAGGTCGAATTGCACAAAGAACAGGTGTACAAGTGGCTGCGTATCTGATGCGCAGTTTTCAAATGAATCATTAACTCGGTTGGATTAGATGTAATTTTAGAACACTGATGACAAGGTAACATTTTCAGCTAGGAAAAAAGAAATGTTTTTAAAATCATTCAAATTCTCGGGCTTTATCCAAGAAAGTACAGTGCTTTCCATTCCTTCCACAACACAATTTAAAAATCGTTGTGTGTCATCGATCACTTCGAAAACTGAATTCCTCGGCACGCTCATGTTACTAGCCAGCTTACATCCCAAATCAACAGCGGCGTTATTTGCCAGCTTCTCATATATTTGATAGTCGTGGTTTATTTTTTGAACAAAACTCTTTTGGACTGAATCGTTTCTGGCTTTTTTTGTAAAACATTTCTCCGTATGCTGCCTGAATTTGTACAATTGGTCGAAGGTCGAATTGCACAAAGAACAGGTGTACAAGTGGCTGCGTATCTGATGCGCAGTTTTCAAATGAATCATTAACTCGGTTGGATTAGATGTAATTTTAGAACACTGATGACAAGGTAACATTTTCAGCTAGGAAAAAAGAAAACATTGTAAGCGAACGTGAAAGGGTTCACTAAAACCAAAATGTACCTTTCAATTCGTAATGAGAAAATTATGCAGATTGCGAAGCTTGATGTATTTATAGAAATGATCAAATTATTTGCAATATTTGTTTAAAGTTTAAAGAAAGCCACATTTACTTCAAGAAAGAAACTTATGAGAATCACCACATGTAGTTTTTAAGTGTTGTCATGACAACTCTGTGTAAAATAAATCGCTGCATTGATCTAGTAGACTGAGTTAAAGGATCAGTCTTAAATATTCCGATTCGTATAAGCAGCTTTTGCACATAATTTTGTGATTTGATTATATTATTACGTCTAGAACAACGAAATATCGAAATAACGATGCCGAGACAAAGCCAACCCACGAAAAAGAAAATAACAACCCGCAAAGGTGTGTAATTTATGGTTTAAATTGAGAATTACCTAAGTTTTTACACTGAACGATTTAGTGCTTTTTTTGATCAATAAAAATGTGCTGTGCAACATCATTTTAATTTTAATTTACCGCTTGTTCGTTAAAGGCCACAAGGTTGTTCTCAAACCGAGGAAAAAGAAGATTGTGTCAAAGACATTGCCAAAAATTGCTCCGAAAAAACCAATTGATTTCGGCATTGATCTCGAAACACCACCTCACCAATTTAACCCAAAAGTCGACGACAATTGCAATCATTCGTCGGAAAATCCAGTGCTCGTTGGTAGCATCGGTGCTCAACAAAACGGAAACGATTTTTTAGAGGACGCTGATCTAAACGATCTACCTGAGGAGTGTGCTGCTAAAAAATTTAAGTTGTGTGAGCCAGTAACAAGTGTTAACGCTGGTCAGCATTGTGAAAATGAGAATGGGCATAAGACTGCCGGAAATGTTCAATCGTCGAAATTGACGTATTCTGTTGAATGTGTTGAAGCTGAGAAAGATGACGATTTATCAGGCGATACTGATTTGGATGGTCCGCACAAGCGCACTTCTGCGCGGTTCACTGAAAATTGTGGTTATGAACATGGGGCGCCTTGTGAAACGGAAGACGTCCAAACTGATGGGAAAAAACGAACGATTTCCGACAAGTTGTCTGAAAATCTCGAAATCGAGCAGTCCGCATCGGTAAGCATAGCTAAGCTTCCTTTAAAATTAAGATTTTACGCGCTGCCTTAACTCATGAGACTTAACGAAACGTTTTCTCACTGCGGATTCTTTAATTTTGTTTAAAATTGTTTGAAATCATGACTCAAGTTAAGAACCAATTTTTTGTCTCAATTAAATTCAATTTTACGACACAGCCCTGACATTACTGGCTGTTTTGAAATTTGTAACGTATTAGATATGTTTTCACTTTTAGAGTTCACGATCACAAGTGAATGGAGACACAAGCGTGACTGATGGAGAAGAACGAGTCGATGATCAAGATGGTGAGTTAAAGTTGATATTTCGAGATTTCTCAAGTTTAAAATTCCTAAATTTTAAACCTTTAAACCAATTCATTTAAATTGGTAATTTCGAGAAAAAAAGCTCATTGTAACTCAAGATCATCATATTTTGTATCTCACAATTTCCCCGCATGTTCAATCATATATTTTAGGAAGAAAAATTACAATACTCAGAATAGAAGCACTCAGTCCCAATCGATCGTACCGTACATTTACAGACGTTGATTCAAATGAGGACACAAGCAGTCTTACATGTCTACCGAAGGAAAGTGATGGTTTAGTAGAAGTGAGTATTCTGTTTCGTATTTTAGGTAGGTCCGGAATAATGTTAGAAATAGAGAATTGCCAAACGGACTATCTTCAACCATTTCAAACATTTTTCAATTTACGGCTCTGATGACTGATTTGCAAACGATTTCAGGCGATTAATATCGAAGCTCTCGTGAAGGGTGGAAACCCAGTGTGGGAAGAGATCATTTCGAAATACGAACTGTACGGATCATTGAGCAAAAAAAATCGAAAATCAGTAAATGAAGCTATCGTTCAGTTTGCTCGAGTAAAGGATATATACATGGATATATCTGTAATGGAAAGTGTATCCTATCAAATCTGCAAACTTTTTCCAACGGAGGCGACGGTATTTTTGACGTGAAACTACTGAAATTATATTTTAAGATAATATTCATGTTCGCAGACCAATTACATTATGCACAACGGCAAAGGATATTCGGGATCGCTATATAATCTGTATCACCGTAAACGAAGCAACGATATTAAGGAGAAAAAAGAACTACTTCGAGACGAATTGGTCGAAGCTGATTTTGATGTACTTGAGCCCACCGGTAGGTTCATTGATTCATTAGTAAAATATGCTTTAAATAATCCTTGCTCTTCTTAGAGTCAATCAACATGTTAAAATGTGATGGTCATGACGACGATGTTTACATCGACAACTGGAAGATGAGCTTCGATTACCGTCAAAAGAAAATGTCTGAATACGACTCATTCGACGACTTTATACATGAGTGGCCTATAATAAAAAAAGAGATAGGAATGTCGTTGGTAAGAATTATTTCATTTGTTTCGTAAAACGTAAATGAAAGTTTACCCAAAGCCATTTAAACAAACACAATTTAAGTAACTTTAAAACTTCCAAATTTTAACTCGCTACGGTCTCGACCTTCCTGCACATCTTCAGCGTTATTGACCGGACATTGATATTTTAATCATGAATCTTTTGAACTAAATGCTTCAGTCGATCCCATTTACCACATTCGTACGTTCCACCAATGTTATTGTTTGAGCAGTTTGACTGTACAATATCCTCATTTGATAATGTGTGTCATGAAAAATGGTGAACGATGCTTGTTGCGACAGTATCAGTAGTATCAGCGTATTGCATAATCTCTACTTGTGAAAAAACAGCTGACGGTATTTACGGATGATCCGCAAGTAGAGTGGATCGATTTTGACTATATTCTCAACACAAAATGTTTTTACAATTGTGTCTCTAATACTTGATTTCCAATTACCAAAAAAGTGCTCCGAGTGAGCGAAAAGATCGATTTTTTTCAATTTTTGATTATTTGACAGCTTGCTCTCTCACGGAGTACTTTTTGTTGAATGGAAACCATACTTAAGTGCCGATATGAGCGAAATAGTAAATCGTTTTTGTGATAATTTTTCCTGACATTGAAACTTGAATTGGTGCAGTCTAATGGACTGTTCACATATTACATTCGAATGGGGGGACTGTACAGCAAAACATGACGGTTCCAACAAACTTGGGTAAAATTTAATCCTTTTTGCGTAACGAGTGGCAGGGGGTGTCAAAAATTCCTTAAAATATCGTGACGTAATATGTGAACAGTCCCTAACCTGACGTTCAGTCAAAGGAATAACAACACAAATGAAATCGTCAATTGACAAGTGTGTAGGCAAGTTACATTTCTTACAAATAAGGTCCCTGACCGTGATTTGCAAATGCGAAAATCTGACCATGATTTGCTTATGTAAATTTACATGTAAAACAAATTATACCGCAAATCACGATTCTATTAGACCTTGATTTGCGGTATAATTTGTATGACGCTTTAGATACCTCCAAATATCGGTCTCTATTGAATTTCATATGAAATACCGCAAATCACGGACACCATAACACAAATCTCGATCCAATTAAAATATTAAACTTAATTAAAGAAATTCTTTAAATATTGATTGATTTTTGATTAATTCCGAAGCCAAATGTTCAATCTTCACGATAAAGTTAGCCACTACTCCTGGATATAACATGATTCCAAGAAAATGACGCAGAAAGTTAAAAATTGTCAATACCACAAATCACGGTCAGAGACCTTAAATTTAATGTCGCAGGTCTATTCGCATACTTTGAATATTTGATCGTTTCTTGTGGGCACATTTTATTCATCGTCGAGTTCTGTTTGTTTTTGTTTTGTTTTTTTTTTTTTTCAAGTAAAATCAAACAAACGATAATCGTAAATCGTAAAGTTTTAGTGACTAGAAAAATTAAGAAAATTTTTCAATCACACTAATTTATTTGATTATTTCTTGAACAGATCAATTTGGACTTTATAAAAATCCACGGAAACAGAGCAGTGCCATCCAACAATTGGAATTTATTTTTTTCCAATAATTGGAAATATATCGTAAGCAGTATAAACGCCAAAGGGCAGTGTTTTGCGAACAAAGTACATAAGCTCAAAGGTAAGTGTGTATCCTTCGTGTTATATCTGATGTACTCATGACAAAATCTATTGAATCGTACTGGGATGAAATTTGTTTTGCTCAAAATATGGAATAGGGCGTAAATACTCTCAACTTTCCGAGCTATGACCATGGGAAACCTAAAGTCGTCCGGAAGGACTTCTTCCCAGGCTCCCTCGGATCCATCAACCACATGCCCGGATACAGTTTTCGATGATCTACGTTTTCTGCACATAGGCTATCGAGGACCTTAAAATTTGCAAAATTCGATACGCTATATTATGGAACACTAACTTGAACACATTTTTAAGCCTCACAAACGGTGAATCTATAGTCTTTCCATCCTTAACCGATCTAAGCTTGATGTGCACTGTTTATTTGTCCAAATTTCATATCTGAAATTATCAAATAATTTGACAACTCGAATCTACTGCATTTTTACTATTTACAGAATCATCAGCGAAAGATGCAGCATTGTCGCTCGTGCTGCATTATTTACTGCCACCAGCGTTTGCTGTTGGTCAGTGGAAACCCACATACAAGGACTCTCAGGACACATTCCTAAAATTTATTAAAAATGAGTCAATGGAAGCAGTAATCAATGCGCGGAACGAGACTTGCATGAATCGAGGAATCAAGTGGCATCCGTATATAATAGGACAGGGACGATCCGCCAGAAAAATTAAAACTTTCATTGTTGTCATTCACGACACACAAATTCCATGCGAAGACTTTTTGACTGCACTGCAGTATTGCTTATATTTGTTTATATTGCTGGACATTCCGTACCCACCAGAGTCAAAAGCTGTTTGGTTGTTGGTAAATCGACTCTTTTTGAATGTAAAAGTGGAGTCTCTCTTAACTTCCAGAATATGTCAGCTAATTAATGACCTAAAATAAAATTGTTTGCTTATCCAAATTGTAAATAAAACAATTTGCTATTTGAATAATAAAGCACCACGTATCATTTCACTTCCAATGCATTTTAACAGACTATCTTGGCTGGTTGATTTAATACAACGAAAATATGCAGCAAGTAAATTATTATACACGTCAGATGAAGAGTGTTTTCAGGTGCAGCTATATGTTAGACTATAAAGCTCAATATTATTGATTAAAAAACTTAACTAACGACTGCGGAAACTCAACTTTTTAATTAGAAAAACTAGCTGATAAAATTGCGAATTTATTTAACAGAATAGTCGATTCAACAATTTCAGATCTTATTTTAACTTTAAATATTGCTAAGGTTACTATCGAAATTTCTGCCTCAACAAACAAATTGACAGACTAAATTAACCGCATAGCCAGTTCAACTTTTTCCTTAGCAGACTCAGCTACTAAAAATACTGATTTATTTGATTGAAATGGTCAATTCAACTATTTCTATTACTATTTTGACTTTTAGGATCGCCAATTTTACTATCGAAATCTTTGGCTCAACTAAACAAATTGCAGATTCAACTATCACAATCGCTATTTCAACTTTTGAGCTAGTAGAATCAGTAATTTGAATTTTTAATTCAACTTTCGGGGTTGCAGATTCAACTATTTAAGTTATCAAACCAACTTTTTAAAATTGCAAATTCTACTATCAAAATTGAAACTGGCCCATTTTTTTTCAGTGTAATGTTTTAATGTAAAAATTTCACATTTTCTTCATTTATTCATTTGTCAATAATATGTTTTTCTGTATACGTGAGAGTGTATTGGTGAGCTATGATATGAATCGGTCGGTAGGGAAAGCAAACGGTCGAGAAGGAAAGTAACGGTTGGGAAGGAATGCACCAACACACTCTCACTATTACAGAAAAACATCTTTCAAAATACCCCAATACACACTCGATGTGTGTTTTCGCTTGGGCTTCGCCCGCGCGTGCACACACATCTTGTGTGTATTGGGGTATGTTGAAATATACTATATTTATCTGTCTAGAACGATAATCTCGAGCTTATCACTCTAGGGAGTTTTTGTTTATCTCGATATATCTGTTCTCGACAGATAAAATATGATATGCACCTATTGCCAGACTGTTATTTTGACGAGTAGGCATTATGGCCCACGCCTTCGGCTAGGGCAATAATGTCCTACACGTCAAAATACCAATCTTGGCAACAGGTGCATAATATATATTACGCGTGTCCTATCACTTAAAATCTGAAGAAAGAAATAAAAGAATCTTTGAGTTTGTAATGCAATTTTTTCAATATTAGACCTATTTTTACACTGAGGGATTCTTTTGAATTTCGACTGACCGAAACCAGTCTCAGATATTTTTGATCTTCTATACGTGACTGGTTGTAAGTGGCCAAAAGTCGAAAAATGGGGTTTTGCAGTCCGGATTTCGTTTCCGTAAGGTGGCGATGACACGGGCGTGTATGGGTTAGTTGGAAAGCTGATGTCGAGTACTACCGGGGTAAATATTAACTTCTAAAAATTTGATGACAAACGGCCGAAAATATGACTTCCGGAAAATTTCTCAAAATCCATGTGACCTTTGATGAGTGCTGTGACCTCACTAATGCAATTATTTGGTTAAATTATTACTTATTATGAATGTGGACGACCTAAGCTTTACACCTATACCTATATTCAGTAGTTTGGCACATGACTACCTAACAGATGAAAACTGTGTGTTTCACTTCGCCAAACTACTAAATATGCGTATCACTGTAAAGCTGAGGTCCTCCACATTCATAATAAGTAATAATTTAATCAAATAAATGCATTAGTGGGGACACAGCACTCATCAAAGTTCACCGAGGTTACATAGACATTGAGAAATTTACCCGGAAGTCATATTTTCGGCTGTTTGTCATCAAATTTAATATTTGCCCCGGGAGTACTCGACATCGGCTTTCCAACGAACCCATACACGCCCGTGTCCTCACCACCTTACGGAAATGAAATACGGACTACGAAACCCCATTTTTCGACTTTTATTCACTTACAACCAGCCAGGTATGGAAGATCAAAAATATCTGAGACTGGTTTGGGGCCTAGGCACCAAGGCCTAACTAGGCATTTATATAAAAAAGTCCTGGAATAAATAGCGCCGATTTTGGTCAGTCGAAATTCAAAAGAATCCCTCACTACATTCTCAAAAGAAAATTTCTTTAGAAAGTCAGATCTAGAAGTCTCTCCAATCCCTTCATTACAAATTATTTCCTTCTCTCGATTTCCATATTCCATTCCATATTCCACATCAACTTGAAAGATACAACACCCTACACGCCACACTATCATACTAAACGAAAACAAACACAATCAAAACACTTGCATTTAATCGTCTCCGAAACCGAGTTGCATATTATATTGCCAGCCGCGCGTACACGTTCGATGTTTCGTGTTGACGAGACGAAGCCCGATGAATTGATACACGATGCAATATGCTCGAATTCCTCTGACGAACACTCATCTCGGTTGTATTATACTTGTGCTCACAACTCGAATATTTTCTGTTTCTACTCTGCCACACTCCACAACCAGTTAAACAACGACAAATACAAGTTGACTCTCGCATGAATCACATCTGCGTCCTTCGGTTCGGCATAAATTGTTGTTATGATTTTATGATTTGATTTTAATTTTGCTTTTCGGAGTTTTCTTATTTTTTTTATTATTAATTCTTGTGTTTCATTGTGTGCTTTAAAGAAGTGTAATTACGGGAAAAGACATCAAAGATTTTACGTTAAATGGGAATAGTGTAATCGGTTAAGAAGGTAAATTAAAATTATCCGTGTGATTGTGAATAAAATCTTCGAGCTTGATTCGACGATTACACAGATGAATTTTGAATGTTATGTGTTCACATCCGACGTGTTAATTAAAGTGTACGAATTAAAATAATTAAAATTAATTATTTCTTCAGTTTAATTATTACTTTGCGAAAAAAAAAACAAAATTGTTTATTGTGTTAGATGTGTTTGTGTATTGATGACACAGGAAATTAATTCTTTTTTTGTTTTGAATTTTCATGCAGAAAGAATGTTGAAATTTGTTGTGTGTTCGTTTATCCCACATTAAATTCATTTTTAATTCAAGTGTGAACAAATTCTTGTAAACCAAGGTTACCATTTATCAATGAGATGATGAGATGGATGGTGTGTGAATTCACACTTTATTTACCACAGAACAAGTAGAAGAAGAAACCATACCATTACCATTAACTATATACTTCTCGCCACAATATGCTCGGTGTAATTGCTATGAAAAATGTGTTTTCTTTTCTTGCATGTCTCGTATACCTCTCTATACTTGAGTTGCATAAAATAAATAAATAAATAAAAAAAAAAAAAATTAAGAAGAAAAGTGGATTGAAATTGGATATATTTTGTGTGTAGGAATATGACCTACATTCATAGTTAAGTGAGAATATATCCAATGCTCTTCAGTTTTGCTTTTTTTGTAACAAACGGATGTGCTCTATATAATATAAGAAAACAACCATGACCATTGATAACGTTGAATAATAATACCATACCATACCATACCATACTGGTGAGTCACAATGCACAATGTACATCAAAGTGTTGAACACAGATATAACACTACTGAAAATGGGGTGGTAATACTTTTCCCAATTGAAATTCATCACCGATGCTTTGTTGCCGAACTCAATTGATATTTCAGTTCTGTTAAACATTTAACAATACAATAAACGTTTCAAGGAAAATCGGATGAATTCAAACAAAAACTCCCATGAACACATGACACATTTCTCCCCCAAAATTCAAACCTTTTCGGATGCTGCGTGCACCACATTATTGAAGGTCGCAGTGTTCTGTGTTGAATTTATATTCGGATGAATATATTGTTGGCCTTGAACTAAACTCTTTTCGAGAGAGAAATCGGTATCTCGGCTCGTACGTATATTAAATCGCAGAACAGAATTTTATTGATTTTTCTCGCAAAAATTTGATATAGAGGAAAGCAATGGGAGTACAATATGTTATGTTGAGGTATACATGCTGGTATAAGTACTATTATTATTGTCATCGAATGGGAGAGAATTACTGGGTGCAACGTGGTGGTTGATATAGCTCCTTTCAGTACGAAGTCACTGCATTTTTCCAGGTGAAAGCAGAACTATTTTTAGAAAACGAACTCACAATATGGTTAAATGTTGGTGATGCAATTGTTTTCAAATTAAATTTGCAATAACGGTCGATAAATTGAGACAATTAAATGCATGTTTGCCCTATAAACCAACAGGTCTTGAGGGATATGATGGGACAGAGAATTCAACATAGCGTTTCTAGCTTCAACGTTGACTGTTAAATACACCAGCAGGACTTAACAAGAGATATGATAGAATAGAGAAATCAACTTTAGTATAGGCTTAACGTTGACTGTTGACTGCAGGACATGATGGAATAGAGAGATCAACATGTTGTTTTTAGATGTTGGCTGTGATCATGGCTTTCTAGCGAGGGAGAAACTGCTTCGAAAAATGCTGTACTATAACTTTGTAAGAAGCTGAGAGTCAGGCTGAGCTAATGACTTTAACTTTACGGGTATTTGTAAAGTGAGTATTTGTAAAGTGATTTTTCTGGGCCCTGTACCAAGACTTCCCGGAGCAGTCTTCCAATCGCTTTCTAGGTTAGAAATTTTTTGAGTCTACTGTATGTAGACTAAGGCCTCTTTGAATGTGTTTCGTACAGCAAAGGGAATGTTTTATTTGTGTGAGTCAAAACAGACATTTCATGCAACTTTGTAGAGGTAAAGTAGGCAATTTGGCATCTCAAAAGTGTTTATGCAGAATTATCATTATTTATGCGCAGTTGAAGCGTTCTGGGCCCATAACTTGTTAGCAGTGAGTAATTAAACGACAGGTTATTAAGAGTTTTAATAAAGAACTAAAGTATATTCATGATTTAGCTCTAATACACAGTAGCTAAATCTCAACACAGAATGTAGAGTAGAGAGAGTAAATAGTTTAGTTAATTTCAACATTGGAGCTAGAATTCTATGTAGAAATCGAATTCTCTACGTCTGACTTCAGCTGTGACCAAATTCCTATTTTTTATCGCAACAAAACTTAAAATATTGAATAATAGTCAAGTAACTAGAGTGAAAACGTGTTTCTTACACATTCCACAGTCGTGAATGTATATTATACTTAATGTTCCATTCATAGCTACATCTGAAATCCAAATCCACTCACTACACCAACAAAAGAAATCTACAAAGAACCACACGTATTCGATGACATGATTATTATTTTTAGTTCAACAACAGAAAAAAAAGCTGTACAATCAAAGTACTTTGTATTCGGTCGTAAATTCTTAAACTGGATCGAAGTCTCACATTACACAAAGCATTTTATTAATTGTGTTGTGTGATGGTCCATAATGAATTTTATTATTCACGTTTTAAGTACTCGGTAATGTTATCTGCGAAATAAGATTTTTGTAAAATTCCAGGTTTTACAGTAGTCGTGTGTATGCATCACAACGACAGATAGCGGTAACACACTTTTCGGTCTTATGTGATAAATGTTCTTCGCTTAATGACTGAACAATTGACTAGGTTGCGACACATTTACGATCATTATAAATTAATTAACATTTTCGTAATCCCCGAAGGCCCGTTTACCCCAATTCTTCATGATTAAAATTGAATTGATGCCATCAAGCAATAAACTGTTGATGATATCTGATTGCTGGTTACATGTTATCTACACAAAGTTTCTTCACACAATTGAAACTATCTTCAATAATTAACGAAACGTTTGATACACTTCGCGTTTTGTTTTCATTGAATCAATCTTCTTGGTTTAATGTTCCATTTCATTTCAATGTCGTTAAATTAATGAAGAGTTTACATTGAACGGTTTTGACTACTAACTTCAGACAAACTCATTCACCTAAATGCAGTCATGTTTTATATTACCGAACCAATACACAACAAAACAAGAACATAATAATTGACTTCGTTTAATCAATCTTGCATCACTGGCATCGATTCAACATATAGATCATATGTATCTCTCTCTGCCATTTCGGAATGTGGAATTTCAATTATTATGTTATAAGGCAATCGCAATCATTGGCTAACTTTAAACTAACTTTAAATGGCTGAAGCTCTTAGAAAATCGAGTCCTGCGATCTGAAATTTGTAGGGGAGATAACTTGTTTAATTCTGTGTCGAAAGCGAAACTCGTAGAAGACGATAGTGTCAGCTTTAGTGTCAAATTAATGAAATAAGGTTGAAACTTCGCAATTATTTTACTAAAGCTTACTACAGTGAAATGATTGTAGTAATGAGTTCATGAATGTTTAACCTTTCACAAATCTATAACATCTTTGTTCAAAGAATTTTCAGCAATTACATACAAAAATCTAGTACTTCATCCATTTTAACATTTCTAATTCCACATAAGACGGAGTGATCAGTGATCATCGCTTACTTTTGTGCTTGCTGTTGTTAACAGATGCAAAAGCTTGTGTTAAGAGTCTGTATGAAATAGGCATTTACTGGTGAGAGACATACCGTACTTTCCATATTTTCCTCGGGAAAAGTCCAATTTTAATGGATTACGCAAGAGAAGGAAACTAATTCATTAATTCAAATGTAAATCAGAGATTACATTGACCGTGTACACACTCTATCCGACGAGAAAACCTTTTCAATTTATTTAATGCACACATCATCGCAATGATATACAAATGAAAGTCATAAATTTGGCGCTTCATTCAAATTTGTAAATTAATAAAAAATTGCTTTAACCTTCTTTTCAAACTTGATTATTTTTGTGTTGATTACATACAATTTTTTGCTTAATTCAAATTTTTAGCGCAAATTGTTGAAAAGAGTATTTCAACGAGCACACAACAGACGCGTAATCTTCAATTCCCATTGAGTTTCCAAATTGAAACAAACGAAAAATCAGATATATTTATCTGGGATCGGCTTCAATTGAATTGAATTGTTAAAATTCGCCAAACAACATTCGAGGCGATCAGTCATCGTCATTCGTTCACATACAAAAGTGATATTATGTAAATAAAATATAATTTAAATAACAACAATAGAGACGCGGCAATAATGTATATAGTAAAGACTCATTGAACGGTTCAATCAATCAGAACGTTGTTTTGTTGGGAATCATTAACAGTTTTTACGGAGAAGGATGTGGATAAAATGGACTGTCATTAACAATGTTTTCGATTTCCTTTTTGTTTATTTTGGTTGATTGTCACTTTCTGTTTAGAAGATTCACGATTGAGATCGAGAGCAATTTGATTTTCTATGTTGGTCTATGTTAGGCCTTTCCGTACCCACTTCAACAAATTTTTAATGATTTCTTCTACCTCAGCGTCAATATCTTATGCGAAATCAATATTACCCAAAAGTTTCCTCACTTAGCTTCGAATTTATGGATTTTTATTTATTAATTCAAAACCAATCCAAGAAAAACCCTGACGATTTTGTGTATCTCCTCTGTCGCCTCTGTCCCTTAACAATATATGCCGAACGCAAAAAAATGCCACAAAGCTTCAATTGGACATAATAAAATAAGGAAAAATAAAACCTGATCCGTACACACAATGTCTCTCTATTCCCCCAGAGAAATTAAGTGTATAAGATGTAGTCTCTGGCGGAAAACGCACAATCGCATGAATAGGTAAACTTTCGTTATAATCGAAATTCCTTTTGAAGTTTTCCTTCAATTGTATTGGACTTAAATAATATATACGGAGGGAATGCCATTGTCTGCAAATGTGAATGTTCGCATACAAAATTGGTGTACGTATAATATTCGCCCAAGACGATAAGACGAGCAACCATATTTTGATGACGCAATGCTTTTCCATATAATCAATTTATTATATTATTATGTGACTCGTACATAAAACATCTATATATCTGTGCGCTGATTGTGCTGTATTTAAGTTTTCTGTTTAATGAATTATATCTCCTGGTATTTCTTTCACAACATTCGGTTCTATGTGTGTACATGGCGATATAATTTTATTTACATCAAAATGTGGCATAGGAATATTGTGCACGGCACAAAAGGTTAATATATAAATATGTACAGAACCTTTGGCAATGTTCGGCGCGAAACAATGCCACACGAAAGCGATACCATGGTTACACAACACAATGTTTTGTTGTGGCATAGAAAATAAGTTCTGTACAACATTATATGCGAGAGAGGCTTCTGCTTATAGAAATTCTAATTAAGAAGTTTGTTTTCACGTCATTTTCTATGGCAATGTTAATTATTTCAATCTTTTTTTCTTCGTCGTCAAATAAACGGGAAAAGGTTCGCCTTCTATGGCAAAGAATAATTAGGAAAAGCTATTATCATGACGCAGTAAAAAATTCATGTAACAAGCTCACAAATTGATGAATTTCTCTTCATTCACCCGAGACACATTGTTGTTAATATGTAGGACTTGACTTTTCACCAAGGCTTATTTGTTCGGAATTTAAATTCTCAAAAATTTAGGAATTTTCAAGAACTAATTCCAACATTTTTTTCAATTCCTAAAACTCTTCGAAAATGGGGTTTCGTAGTCCGGATTTAATTTCCGTAACGTGGCGAGGACACTGGCGTGTGTGGGTTCGTTGGAAAGCTGAAGTCGAGCACTCCCGGGCAAATATTACCTTTAAAAAATTTGATGATAAACGGCCGAAAATATGAACTCCGGAAAATTTCTCAAAATCGATGGAACCTCGGTCAACTTTGACGAGGGATGTGGCCTCACTAATGCAATTATTTGATTAAATTATTATTTAATAAAATTATTATTTAATTATTTATTATTATTTATTATGAATGTAGAGGACCTCAGATTTACAGCGATACTCATATGTAGTAGTTTGGCGGGGTGGAACACACAGTTTTTATATGTCAAGTAGTCACGTGCTAAACTACTACATATTGGTTGGTATCGCTGTAAATCTGAGGTCCTCCCCATTCATAATAAATAATAATCAAATAATTTCGTTAGTGAGGCCGCAGCCCTCGTCAAATTACATCGAGGTTCCATCGATTCTTAGAAATTTTCCGGATGCTATATTTTCGGCCGTTTATCATCAAATTTTTTGAAGGTTATATTTGACCCGGGAGTACTCGACCTCAGCTTTCCAACGAACCCACACACGTCCGTGTCCTCGCCACGCTACGGAAATTAAATCCGAACTACGCAACCCCATTTTTCGACTTTTGGCCATTTACAACCAGCCAGGTATAGAAGAACAAAAATATTTGAGACTGGTTTTGGGGCCTAGGCACCAAGGCCTAACTAGGCATTTATAAAAAAGTCCTCGAAAAAACAGCGCCGATTTCGGTCAGTCGAAATTCAAAAGAATCCGTCGATTGGTATGAGTTTGCCCTCTTAATTACGTGGGAAAATTGAACTATCAACAGCGTCAACGCATACATGTATTGATGTAAAATTTTACGAAATGTGTATCTTATACAAACTGATGTTGGAACCACATTTCGTCGTATAAATTTCCTCTTTAGGTATAATTACTCTTAGCTATAATACCTTTAACATGACTTGTTCGATTCTGCTAACACTGTAAAGTCAGAAATCATGATCAGGCAGCCTCTATTAACAAACCTCGATTTGGGCAAAAGTTGGTGGGATCGATAGAGGGAGGTACCCTGATGACAAAACAACAAGAATTGGGGCGCGGAAGCCCCTCCCCTAGACGCCAGGATCCTCCAAAGTTCTCACATTTTTTTCAAATTTTCGCGCTTTTTTTGGACTAAATTAATAGACAGATCCCCTGATGATAAAACAACAAGGAGTGGGACGCAGAAACCCCTCTCGAAGCGCCAAGGCACTACAAAGTTTTCATATTTTTTAAAATTTTCGCGCTTTTTAGACGAAATCAATACTAGATGACCCTCTCACACAACAGCACAACTTTATGTTCCTTGTACGAAATGCCGACGACTACACTGCGCATTTCAACATAACTTCATTTTCCTTGAACGAAATGCCGACGAATACACTGCGCGCTTCAACATAACTTCATGTTCCTTGTACGAAATGCCGACGACTACATAGCACCTACACAAACAATTAACTTTACTTTTGTGAGTCCTGATCCGGAATTCGTTTCTGCGTCTCGATTCTTATTGCTTTGTCGTCAGGGGAGGTCTCTATTAATTTCGTCAAAAAAAAAAAACAAAAATTGTAAAAAATTTGAAAACTTTGGAGGGCCCTGGCGTTTCGGAGATCGGCTTCCGCGCCCCAATTCTTGTTGTTTTGTCATCAGTGGTCCTCTACCTATCGATCCTACCCACTTTCGCCCCAATCGGGGTTTGTACTATAAACTGCAATTTTGCCGATTGAACTATTGAGTAAACAACATTATTAACTGACTAGAAGCTGACCATTCACTTTACAGACGACAAACACATCTTCGAATCTATTACTTCTTTTGATCGAAGTACTGTCAACAAGATAAAATACAAAATCTTCTACTACTTCATTAGTTTTATCATCGATTTTGGTATATAAGGCGATATTCTCCTGAGTGATCGCTTATTTTCACAGTCATTGTCGATAGCAGATGACACAGCACAAAGGATACAATTGCGCATGCGTACAGAAAAATTCGATTAAATTATTGAAAATAGCTTCACACGCACACAACATGAAGACCTGTAACTTCCTATGTAAGCGGATTAAATACCATCGATATCGTTCATAAAGTTCAATCGTCTTATAACTATCACCTTGAGATTTACAGCAAGTAATGAAAACACGGATATTGTAGCATATACACTTGCACTTCGTAGCGTCATTAAAGTTAATTCGTCGGAAGGTTGGAATGTAACATAACACACGAACAAAAATCGTATTATAACACTATCTCTCACACACGTCTAATCATCTCTCATTAAATTGTAACATAAAAGTTATTTCGATTTTTTTTTCTTCTTCTTCTGTAATTTAATGTTTATGAAATTAGCGTAAACACATAATTACACCATCTAACTATTCCGTCCAGTTTGAGAAGAAAAAGGTCTTAGATCAAGAGTATTAAAGTGATTATTTTTCTTTTAAGTGTCTATAGGTGGAAAAAAGTGACCGCAAAAGTGAAATCATACCGATACACAGAGTGAGTGAATGAGGAAAAATTTGTGTTCAAACAACCAGGAATGTTATGCAAACATTAAAAAATTTGAAAAGTAAAAAAAGAGGAAAAAAACCCAACGAGTGAACATAAATGTTCTTAACATTGAAATAAATTTGCTTTTTTCATACGTGCGGTCAGTTCATGGTTCAGACTAAAACACTGAATGCACTTCCACACCGTAAATGAAAAAGAGTGTTGTGTTCAAAGCATAGAGAGGTCAGATTTATTAGCGATTTTTTTTTGATCATTGATATTGTGATATTGTTTGTTATTCACGTTTGTTCAAATAATAACCGATGCGGATGAGGATTTACAATTATATGGCATTCGTTTCAGTAGAACCCTACATTCAACCTTACTTTGGATATGAGTATTAAGGTGAGTAACTTTGGTTGTTGTCGTTTTTTTACGTTAAATTAAATTTTTATTTACTAAATGGACTTCAATTTAACGATTACGTTGTTCGCAGAACGTGTAAATTCAAAACGATTTATCTAATCTAATCAAAATATAAATGAAATCTCTTTGTAACATAGAGAATTATAAGTTTTATTGCACTCGTGTTGAATTGAATTACGTTTAATCTGACTAATGTATGTCATTATTCACTTAACTATAACAGAGAGCAGCTTCAAAGCTTATAGTAAACAAGATTTAAATTCGCATTGCATTGGCTCATTTTATTCGAAATTTGAGAAATTGAATAAATTCTTTGCCTTGCATCGAACCATGTGTACATTGCATCTCTTTTGTTTTTATAGTCGGACCTTCAGTCTATTCCATTTAAATATTGTATAAAATTCACTTCTCTCGCGTAGTGAATAAACGAATCCATTTCGTAACCATCGAGTTTCGAAACAAATGCGAATTTAATTGAAGATACAAATTGATTTCGTTCGCCATTAGCTGGTCTGTGCATAGCGCATTCGATTTGAAATTAAAAATGAAAAACCTACGGATGTGAATTATGCTTTCATGTATTATAAGTACCACAAAACGATAAATAAATGACATGAATTCGAATAAGTGGCCGATAATTGAAATTTGTTTTGTTGAAATCAACTTTCATTTGTATTGTTTAACATTTTGATTAAGATCAATATGAACAGAGAGAGGAACGCTATAACAATTTAACAGTCGAAATACAGAAAATAAACACAAAGAGCTTGCAACATTCGACATTCAAGTACATAGTGGAGATTGTAGAACTGTTTGAGATATTTATTGTCGATCGAAGTATAAATGTTAAGCAATCACACAGAGTAAACGTATTTTCAGTATAAATATTGATTCTACTACTTCCTTTCCTGATACACCATCTCCTACTTCATTAGTTCTAACTTACATTTTAATTATAAGATCAAATGACACGGTGTATATTCCTTATTTGTCTTGTTAATGCCGATAACAGGTGTCGTAGACGCACACGGAAAATCCGTGAATTTCGATAAAGGCTGTGTAACTTATAATATAGCTGTAGTTTTTATAACATAGCTGCAAGACTTATAAAAATATAGCTACTAATCGCATATTCTGTTATTGTTGGTTATTTTCATGCAATATGAGCTACACAACTATATTATGGATTACAGAGCTACATTATGCACCGTGGAAACATTTTATAGCTAGGATCTGCATGTTGTGGCTGTGTACTCTATATCATAGCTGTGTAACACATATTTGACGTATGAAAAATATAGCTGTGTGCTGCATATGAGAAAATGTATGGGACCATGCATTCAAGTCATGATTCGTGCTGGTCGGACTCAATGTTAATATACAAACAAAAACTGTTCTAAAATATCTTGGCTGATTGTAATGAAGCTTGATGATCAGGTTATAGTAATACCTTTCCAATACAGTCAGAATCCGTAGAAACACAGACGAATGAGAATATCAGAAATTTCACTGCAATTGAATTCGTGATTCTTCGCGCGGTTTCAATTCACTTTCTTTCAGAACCTAGAACAATCCTTGTAGTGACAACTCACAAAAGTGAAATATAAAAACTACACACTTGAATTAGGCTGTGTGCCGCATAATATAGGTGCAGGATTTATATTGCCGTAGCAACGCTTCGAAATAAGAACATGTTAAAGCACAAGCAAAATTAGCACATCAGCAGCGTAGGTGACGGTCGGATTCTCAGGTTAAGCATCAATCGGCGCGGTTAGTACTTAGATGGGTGACCGCAAAATTCATAAAAGTTTGGGAAAAAATTTTATTTCTCGTGATAGTTTTGAAATGTGGCTCACAGCCATAATATAAATTACACAGCTATTTTAACTACAATCTTTGCAATATACATTACACAGCTATATGCCAAAAAAATGGGGGTGCTAAGTCCACTTATAGCTCTCACACGCATATCAGGATTTTCCGTGTACGTAAAAGTTGATTCATGACTAATGTCAGTTTTACAGTTAGAGGCAGTGAAATCTCATCATGAATTTGCTTCAGCGTGTATAGCTTGAACCGTTTAAACAAGCGTAAATAGTTTTGATTTTATGTGAAGATCTGCTGAAAAACAGCTGAAGCAAATTCATGCTGAAATTTCATTACATCTGACTGTATTTCACTTCAAGCGGCAAATCACTATAAATCATTGAATCTATCTGCTTTGCTTTCTGCTGTTTAGTACAAAATCTTGTCCTTCATTTGTTTAAACATACATTTTGCTATATGAAGTAAAACAGGCCAGGGTTCGTGGCGTAGTCTTATTTAGTCGTTATCGATAATATATGTTTTGAGGTTTACTTGGCTGCAATATTTGTACATTGAAAACAGACATCGGGTTGACAACAACATGATTTTAGCATGTGCACAACTTTACGAAACTGAATTCTTGTTCAAGTTTCTCTACGTTATTTAATATTCCAAAAGACATGATTTCAAAGTAACTATTTTCAATTTGCTTCAATTCCACAAAAGACTTCCATTTTCTATAAGCAATTTGCGCCAGTTTCGATATGGAAAAATGTTTAGCAAAACAGAACGAAACAGACATGCAACAGCAAAAACCTCGCTACTCTAAATAATAAATTCCACTGGTGACGGAATGCATCGACGGTGATCTTTATCGTATGGAAATGTACAAGCGAAAAATAATAATAAAAAAAAATCCAACAAGAAACTGAAAGTGATAAAGTGTGACAGTGTGAATGAAAATGCATTTCCTTCATTTCAGATAAATCAGGAATGTTTTTCTGTTATTTTTCCATGTCAACCCATAGAGTCTTGGAACTTGCAAGTGTAGAAAGTTTTAAAAAATATAAAAAAAAAGTAATGTCGTTGGATAGAATTTCCAACCGTTATAGCTTGTTGCATTCATGTTGGCTGTCCAATTTGTTGATTGCTGGAATCGTTGTTTGACTTGTCACTTTATTTTATAAATTTTAAAAATTTCGACGACTTTTCTTGTTCAATATAAATTAGAAATAAAAACGTTAATTGAAGTGTTAGCTGATTTGGTTTCATAAATTATGTCGATCTAAATATGCAACTTCACTCAATTTTTATCTCAACTCTCTGGTAATAATGTTTGTTGTTTGCGTAAAAAATTTTCAATAATAAACTCTCGGCTCCGCTTATTGTTCTGCTCTGCTTTTCCTTAATGCAATTGCATTATTAAATTTGAGTGCACTGTTGAGAAAACGTGTTAACGTTTCGTAGCAGACTTATTTTTATTGTTTTTATTTAGTGTTGCTATAATTAAACGAAATTAAATAAAAAAATATTTTTACCTGGAAATTTCTTTCAAAACTTTTCCTTCGCAATAATTAAGGTAAAAAAAATATTTCGTTGACCGTGAAGGCTTCGTATATACATTTCCAAATTACGATTGTACATTTTATGCATTTTTACATTTCACTTAACACTCAAAAATTGCCCCATCTGACAGTGGCTCAATTCAGAGCATTCGAGTGATAAAGATTTTCAAAATTAATTTCATTTACTGTGACGGTATATAACGACCAAGATTTACGAAGATAAATATCATAATCAGACATTTTTCATCTTTTTTTTCGAACTTGATTACCATCTTCACATTGTCTTGTTGGTCGTGGCTTTCCGACGAAATGCAAACAAATTGCCTGATGTATCTAGGTGTCCGTCCGTTCATTACTGAAAATGGAACACTTAATTTTAATCATTCCGCACATGCAACGAAATGATTTTCATTATTTCTTTCTTCTGCCATTTCCGCAGTCATCAATATTACAATGGTAAATTTGTTTCATTCTTGAACAACACTGTTATGATGGTAAAAAAAGAGTCTCCCAAATTACATGGTTGTTGTATCATACAGAACACTATGTACTGTTACAACGTTACGAGAGCGCTAGATATTTTTTCTTCTTCTTCCATCATGCCCACATTTATTTAACAACAAATTTATTGTTTTAATTGTTAAATCAACACATTTTTCGCATGTTAATGTGATTCGTCGTTGAATTTAAATTTGAGACTCCCGTTATTTTAATTATAAAATTGTGTTCTCTGTGACCTGAGAAAGCTAATGTTAAATTGAAAGCAAGCTGGTGTGGGAGGCGGCTGTTGTAAAACTGTTTTTTGTTGACTTAACTTTTTTTATGTAAAGTTTTGAAGAAAAAACATAACAATTGTTGTTCCTATTACCATTTACTAGATTGTAGTTCAGATTGTAATGAACCATTCACAGAACAACAATCATATATGAATCAGTTAATTCTCGAATCTATTACTTCATTATTTGATTTTTTATATTCAGCAGATTGATGGAAAATCTAGTACATCAACATAGATTTTAGTATATAAATTCGGATAAGCCGTGTCTTATCGCTTGTTTTTATCGTTGATGTAGATAGCTCAAAGGACTCAAATGCTAGTTAGTCCATCTACACATCATTTTCATTACACGGTACTCGTCATCAACGTAACCTTACTTTAGTTTTCGTTAAGTTGTTATTGTCTGACAGTTGGGATCGTGTACAAGGTCATGAAAGTGACATATACCCAAAAAAGTGAATTATTGGATGTACATTGTAGACGTATGCATTGTACGTGTCAAACAAACATTTTGCTTCTGATACGTAGTTTGTATACATCTAACACGCAGAATTTACGTGCAACATGTGCAATTTGCGGATGTAAGTCATCTTATCGTTGTTGATGAAGTGAATATAGATTACTCATCCGTAAATTGTACATGTAATACGTAAAATTCTACCGTGTTAGATGTATACAGGGTACGCATCAGAAGCAAAATGTTTGTTTCACACGTATAATGGCTACGACCAATGAAAGTCTAGAACAGGGATGGTCGATTGGCGAATTCGTCTTAAACGCACTCACATTTTATGTCAAAATAATATGAAAATGAGTGCGTTTAAGTACGAAAATCAAATTTTTATGTCCTCCGGGCGGACATAAGACCATACCTGTTTTACACTCTCATTGGGAATACACACACATACATAGGGAATTTTCTTTTTTTGCGTCTATATCCGCTCTTAATAGACAATGATTTGTCGTTCTCAGTTCCGTCGTTGACCAAAGAGAAGTGTTTGAAAGTTCAAAAGCAAATAAAATTACCTTCCCCCATCAACCAATAGATTGCTTTTCAATTTTGATTTCATTTCGGTACACACCTGATATACGGAATCTTCTCTCTCGTCGAATCAATGAAGATTCTCATCGAATTGAATTATCAAGGCAATATCCATTTCCTATCAGAAATACGTATCGTATTTGCCATTAAGAAGTAAAAAGAAATATGAATGAAAATGCTTCTAATTGATAGCATATTCGAGAGCAATTTTAATAACTCGATTACACCCATCTCTTATTCATACAAAATTCGTACATTTTCTGATGAAAGATTACCGCGATTTATCAAAATGAATGACAATCTTCGTAGGTGGATGAAATGGAGGGATTATGAGTCACAAGATATTTTTAGGCCTTTAGGCTTTTTACGTACAAATGGTAGATGATTTGAGATGGACAGTGTTTTGCTGCATCTGAACTCACCAGTTGCACCTCAAATACATATACTCCTTGCAGACAATCATGACGCAAGTTAAGGAATGTCATTGTTTAACTTGCCTTGAATTGGTTACTGTACGAAGAGCGAATAGTGTGGAGGTAAACACTGCACATCTCAAAATTAAACGACTGTGAGCCAATAAAAAAAAACTTTTAAATAATTTGTATAAAATGCGAACTTTCATATTTTATATTATAGCTGTCGTCACCTGCAGTCTGAACATTTGTAATAAGCAATTACTTACGTATGGATAGACAGAGGCATCGTTACGTTAATTACGAAAAAAACAATAAAAGAGAAGCGAAACGAAAGTACTGATATTTATAACAATTTTAACGAAGGCACATAAAGTTAGCCATTATCGTTGCGGCTGTATCAACTCAAAAAGGAAAATATTAAAATTGAAACTGATGCATTAATCGAGAGGAATATTAATAGAGTTGCCTGCAGTTAGTTCGCATTTTTCTTCACAGTCACTGTAGAATATTTGAAAGTCTTTTTTATATTCAGAAAAAAAAAAACAAATGAAATTCCCGTCGATTCCAAGGCATAAACTGCATTTGCAATATGTCATTGTTTACACGTAATATGGAAATATTTAAATGTAAAATTGTACCTATATTGCACACATTATAACTTGTTTCGTTGCTAGTTTTATTGTTTGTCGTTTATTCTCTTCATCAAGCTTTTGCATATTTCATCTGATGTCTTGAGAAAAGAATTTGCATTCAACAACAACAACAAACGGCAAGCATAAAAGTATATCAATGGAGCAGAACTTGAATAATTTAAAATTTAAAATGACAAGCACAAATATTGTTAAAAGAAAATGCTGTCCTCCCACTAAAACGTAAATGATTTCTCATATATTCGCTCGTTATGAAAGGAACGAAACTTTATCTAAAATGTACGGTAAATATCCAGGCTCGTAAGAAATGACTTTTTGTGTGTGCATGCCCACGATCATGACTATATTATACATTCTATAAAACAAAATATCTTTTACCGTGAAATGCTTACCTCAAGTCGACAGGGTACTCGAGTAAACGTTGTCTTAAAAACATCATGAAATCAATTCTCCGTGCACCTTGTACGTAAATTCTCACAATATATCGCAATAGTCTCGGCAATAGTATAGTATCACTTCACATTGAAGAAAATGTGCGCTTCACCGAAGGTTTGTATATGGATTTTTTCTTCGGAGTATTGGCGCTGAGACGTTATAGTAAAACTTCTGTTGCAGACATGTAAGTTCTTTACTTTTGAGTCGATCGATGTCGTGTGTATATATTGTGTATAAACCGCAGCAGTATATTTTATAAATTTCTTAATGTTTTCGCTGAACGCTGATGCTAATGTAAACCGTATACCTTTACCTTTATACACTTAGAATGGTAATTTATTTTCGTTTCTTTCAAGAGTATATCTTATTCGTGCAATGCCTACCTTCTATTCGATTGTTACAGACCTATTTTCGTAGTCAAAGTACTATGGCTCTTTATCTATGTGAAAGAGAACCAGTTTTCAATAGGAAGACCAAATAAATCGTTCATACATTTTACGAATATTCTATCGAGTGTTATTGGTAAGCACCGAACGAACCAAACTCATTCATTAACTCAAGTGGTAATGATTGTTCCGTCAGATGTGTACCAGTGAAAAATAATATTTTGTATTGAAATTCAATAAAGTATCTGCTGGAGAAACGATTCACTGTACGTTGATAGTAAGCATGTACTGCACATTTTTTCGTCAGGAATTCAGGTCATGCTTTGAAACTTTAATAAAAATAAAACGTAGACAAATGTGTGGATGGCTTGAGATATAAAGCACTCCTTTCAAAAGACGGTCTAGAGTAAATAATTTAGGTCTTCTCTCTCACAATGTTGCATTTTTGTTTCTATAACGGACGTGGACAATCAAATCAATTTTAGATTTTTTTTTTGTATCAGTTCAATGCGTCAATATAAGTAGCGAACTGAATTGGATCCTTCGGTATTTCTACAATTTTCTACTTTTTCACATGGGAAGTCAAGAATAAGAATTCCTGGAATTTTCCCAAATTATTAGGGTTCGTCATATACAGTTATTTTCAACCAAATTTGTGACCAAGTTCGCATTAACTGTTTTATTAATTGTTCTTTTCGTATACAATGTCCATGTCAAACGTGCCAGTCATAAATACGTATAAGCAGAGTGATTGTATTAGTGGACCAGCTGGTAAAACAGCTGAAGCAAACTCAGACACAAATTCAGGTGACATTACTCTGTATTACTGTCATTCTTCTCATTCTTTCAGATCTTTAACCTGTTCGAAACTGAAAGCGAATCACGCTAAATCTGTTACTTTCCTTGTTCAAAGTTCAAATCATAGTGTAGCCCTTGATTGAAGACTTTTTACTTCATTCGTTTTAATACACAATTTAGTTAGACCACGTTAACCAGTCACCCCGCAAGAATAACTTGTAGTTTTGTTGTAAAATAAATTTCCGACGACGTATCATCTTATTATCGTTAAATCTATTACTTCGTTTGTTAAACATGACATCACATTCCCAGTGTTTGATACAAATTCTTTCAGTTCGTCAGTTTTGTTGCTATATAGGTACTTGTTGCTATATAAGAGAACACTAACCGTCGTAGTTCCTTTTGTGGTTGAAAACAGATAAAAATAACTTTCTAAAAAGTTGGAAAAAGTTGTCTGGCTCCCCTACAAAGGAATCATGTTCAGTTAGAGCATTTCCAACAAATGCAAATAATCAACAAAATCAGAACGCAAAATATTGGATATGAAGACAGGGGAGGAAAGAAGATATAAACATGAAATCATACCAATCCTATTATGCAAAATAGCACCTCGTGAAATTACCGTCTACGAAAACATTACTTTCAACAGACTTATTTCACAAAGCTTTTTATACGCCAAGATATCAGCACACCACAAAATTGCATATTTTATTAGCTACGCTATTTGTAAAGACAGACAATGAAAATTTCAAACAAA
The DNA here is from genome assembly GCF_014529535.1 of Bradysia coprophila. Lineage (NCBI taxonomy): Eukaryota > Metazoa > Arthropoda > Insecta > Diptera > Sciaridae > Bradysia > Bradysia coprophila. The sequence continues at coordinate 2,304,267 of NW_023503375.1, forward strand.
ATATTTACAAAACCCAGGAAAAGTCTTAAATTGCCTCTAAAGTCATGTTTTGTAATAAAACATTTCGTCGACGGTGTCTGGGCTATATTCAATACCGCTGGTTCGTTACAAATTAATATTCTTGAGAAACCATACAACATTGCTGTGAAATTAGATTTTTCATTTTTCGTTATTTCCTTTCGTCTTTTCGTTACGTAAAATTATTAATTGGCGTGATACACAATGGGCCTGTGTACATACCATTATAGATCTGTATTCGCCAGGCATATCTAAAATTTTCGACCGAAAATACAAATTAACAGAAACGAGACCACACTGTGTATGTCTAATGATCCGATAAGTTTCAAATTTGATATGTGTTAAGTCGATATGTGTTTTCAAATATTAGATGCGGAAAAAGCGGAATTGGTAGGAGAGATAAAAAAAAATATTCAAAATGTCACGGGAAAAAAAATCTTGTTAATACAGTATGTCTTAATGTTCTCTTTCCACACCATCCAAGGGGCTCGTAGTAAAAAAAAAAGCGTGCGAACAAAAACAAATTTAACGTAATTCCATTAATCCCTCTCTACATGACGACCAAACTTCTTTAGATTACTTCTTAGCGTCTTATAGCTCTAAAATCGGTGTGACAGTAAATAAGTTCTCTCTACTTAGAGCTGTGTTGCTTCTGATTAATCTCAATAAATTCTGGATTATATTTTTTTCCGAACGTTCATTTCATTTTATTTAAGGTGTGTCTGCCATAGACTGTTATATATGTGTCGCACACATTTATTTATTGTCACGGCGGTTTTTATTGGTCGTGACTGTTGTTCTATTTAGTTGTTTTGTCGTATAACTAGTCGTATATGCATAAACGTTCGCTGTAGGATTTTAAATTGGTTTCCATTTATTTATAAATTGATTGTATCGAGAGTTCTAAAGTAACGAATACACGTCCATTATGAATTTGACCTTTTAAATTAAATTTTTCAAATGCAGATTGAAAATGAACATTGCAAAATGTTGGTATAGCGTATACACTGCGAGCACCGCACCATAAGTGATTTAATATTTATGTATATCCCAATCGAAATGGCTTAAAATTATTAAGCTGTGATACGCTCGACTGACTCTAAATTTATCTAATAATCACGTTGCCTGAAAATGTTTACAAAAGTTGTTTCCAATTTGGAGCCACAGACAAGTTTTATTTTCGACGTTCGAGTTTTACTGTGTCAGTTATATTATTCTCACCAGTAACATGTCTCTATAATAGCCCTGCATGGGGAGTTCCTGCATGTAACGATCGAAAGAAAAAGACATGAAATGGTTAAGTTAAAATTGGATTTGTTTATTTAAGAAAATTTATTTTCGATATCATCTATCATCATCGCATAGTTTTATCCGTTAACTTTTTTTCGTTCGAAGCACGACAGAAACCAGTTTACATTTATATCGATTTGTTTTCTTATGAATCACCATCAGTCATCGATTTATTATTTCATCGTCAACACTGGTGTACAATCATGGAATTTATGGTGGTTTCAAGACATGTTTGGGTTTATGTAATGTCGGTGTATCGCTTAAATTTATCACACCTTCGTCATATTAATGATAAGCTTGACACTATAATTACAATTAAAATGTTGTTGGGCTCTGATAGAATAAACACTTTAGATTGTACTGACGTGTACTTGAAATAACAGACCGGCAATAGCGTTCTGTTCCCTTCTTCAACATAAGTCTGTGTCTATCAATAGATACTGTAAGGTATCTGACGACTATCCACGCGTTATCCCGAAATTATCAATGAAAGTGTAAAACAGATATGGTCTTATGTCCGCCCGGAGGACATAAAAATTTGATTTTCGTACTTAAACGCACTCATTTTCATATTATTTTGACATAAAATGTGAGTTCGTTTAAGACGAATTCGCCGATCGACCATTTCTGTTCTAGACTTTCATTCTTTCATTGGAAATTATCTTCTCTGAACTAATCATATTATCCTAAAGCTCTCTATTCTGCTTCATATAACACTGAGTATACATAACACAACTACAACATCCTTTCGAGCCACGCTTCTAACGTCTACCTGGCTACTTCTACCGCAGAGATAGAAACTAGTCTGTTCTACATAGCATCGACAAGCTATGCCATCTTTTATCGACAACGACGATAAATTAAGCAATGTGCTTTGGTCAATCCCTTATATAAACGGAACATGTCACATATTAGCAAATTATAAGAAAAATTGAGTTTCTTTCATTTAGTTCAGTTTCGAATGTTTAATGATGTTTAATGATTTAAACAATAAAAAACTTCTATTAACATCGTCAGCCTGTATGAAACATCGCTAAATGAATGAAAACTCATTTTTTTAATAACTCGCTAATGTGACATGTCCTGCATTTGAATAGTTAAATATAAGTAAAATTAATGTTAAAACTAGTAAATTAAATGATGTTTCGATCCCATTCAAAACTCCCAATTCAAAAGAAGTACTAGACTGGATTATTGATGATGCACTTATCGTCTGTGAAAGGTTGTCGATTCTTTGATTGCCAATCGAAAGTTTACCAATTCGATTACACACAACTTGAAGAAAAGTCAATTAAAAACTCCACTAGCACAACGGTGCTCCACTCAACTCAAATCATAAGAACAATGTTATTTAAATTGAAGAAACGCTATGATAGCGATTCTATTATGATGATTTAATAATTTCCTGACTACTCAACAAAATCCAATGGAAAATCTTTTTTGTTTACCCTTTTCGGTAAAGTAAACACATTTATCGAAATAGAATCCGGAGATATTTAAGTGCTTAACAAATAACGTGATATTTTAAGCTAATTAAAACAAAGTCTTCCTAACTAAATATACCCTCGTTTCAATTCTGTGCGCAATGGGTAAACAATAGTGTTATAATTATAGAAAAAAAGGGTTGAACAACCTCTTCCCCCCGTTATTTTTACAGTCAACTTATAAGGTTTTCGTAACACGAGTTGCACCTAATATCAATTCAAACATTGACTGGTGTATTCGCCAATAATAATTTCAGTTAATTGAAACGAAAATATCGTATTCCGTTTTTAATCTCTGCATAGCACAACATACGTAGTCGTCGTGGATAGTACGAATGAATAAATCTACATTTTAATTGAAACAGACATGACTTCTCGTATACGTTGGTTATATCGTTCATAATGATTCTCTATTCGATCGTCCCTGTTCTCATCCTTTCTCTAAAAATAACTTTTCGTTTTCGTGTTGATGTATTGGAGATTCTTATCAACCAGACCCATATTTAAATCAATAGCTCAGGTATACAATAGAAATGAAATGAAAACGATGACAATAGACGAATGTAAATATTTTGTTTTGGAAACCTGTTGAGAAACAGGAAAATATTTATTGTTTGCCTTACCTATTTTTATGTCTGTGTGACTAAGCATTTTATTCTTTGGCCATTCCGAATGGAACTATTTCCGATAAATACTAACGTGCAACCGGTCGCGGAGATTGATTGTGAAAATTGGACAAAAGTGACAGAGACAAATATCTAGTAAGAGAATTCAGTTGAAGGACGGAACAAGATTAATTGAAGTAATAACGGGATTTTCCGTAGTGTTCCATTAACCTGATTTTCTTTGGAGATATTCATTTGTTACACCTACGACTGTACACGTACACGGAAACCTAACGATCGATAATAATTTTCAAAAATTTATAATATTTTTGATGACATCTGCCACAGTCATAAAGTACCGTCTGTTTCATCTGATTCACCTGACGATTCGTCATAAAATTTGTCACAACATTACGTATTTACCTTAACTGGCAAAATGACGATGCTTTCGGTAAGTTCAGAATTTATATGAATTCACTTCCTCCAAAACTTCTCTATTTGAACAATGGCCTTGGAACCGTGCATACATATTGCATATTTAAATCCTAAAAGATTCGGAGCACTTTTTCACTTCCATCACACTCTAAATATTTATATTCTCATTCGAGTCGAGCATGTCTATAAAAACTTAACCTTTTCGAGAGATCTTGGCGTTGGGATCAACATGCATAGATATATAGAGTGGTTTATTCGGGGACCCTTCTACTTCATAAGCTCCACTTATATACATAAAATATTCCATGTCGTGTAATTTTATTGAATATTTTGCTTCCAAGTTGTGCTTACTGTGAAACATCAGCACAAAAAAAAATGTATCATGCCCGTTTGTAATGTTGTAGTCATACTCTCATTCTCGGTTATCGCAAAAAATAAGAAAATTTTATTTGGAAAGACCACTTTAATACAACCGAACCCATCTATGTAACTTATGTATACATAAAGAAGAAAAAGAGAAAAAAAACATAATAAGAGTCAAGGTCACGATATATGTATGTTTTTCTCTTGTTTCTGCTGGTAAAAGCATTTGGTGCGGATGGTTACGACATGTGTGTATACATACCTATATAAATATGCTACATTCATAGCTCGTCGACATCGGACCAACATATTTATACGATTATATGAAAATCGTATACATAAATTACCGTATACGTGTTGTTATGGAGAATTGCATTATATCTCTCATAGTAAATGAAGACACCATCAAAGCCTTTTTGAACGTAACATGGTAATGATATAAAATAATCGATACTATGGGCTAAACGTAAGGTGAAGATTATTTTTATTTATATATACACTCATGAGACTCATGTGTATACTGTGCACAGAGAGAAATATATGTTGCATTGAATACATCACAATCACTCAACTACACAAGGTATAATATGCTTTTGAGGCTTTAAAGGAGACCTAAATTTATTTTATATTTTTAGAGGTTTTATTGATGGAACTATAGCAAAAAAAAAAGGTTTCGTTTGAGGCAAGTGGCAAAAAAGAATGTTTATTGTTGCCGGCAAAACGGGGTTAGGGTTATCAAAAGAATTTTCCATTTGGAGCTTTGACATTTTTATTATTTTAGAAAAATGAGAGAACGAAATAACTTTTTGCACGTTATGTCCTTAACGCATTGTATATTATATGATGTGTATGTGTCGATGAATATACACAGGGTTATATTAAAAGGATTTCAAAAGTTTCAAGTCTGTGTAGATGTCCATTTTTGTTGGTAGAAGTGGGAAAGTCTAAGATTATGTTTTGTCGGATTCTTGATTTTTTAAACTTTTTATAAAAAAGTTCAACATTCTGACTCTAAAGAACGTCGTCGAACCTTTCACAGACGGCAAGCATATCGGATACAGAATCTATTACTTGATTTGATTCAAGTATTTTCGATGTACTAAAAAATCTTTTACTTCATTTGCTTTCACATTCTACGCAAAACGGCGTCAGTTTGAGTTCATTACTTAGCTTTTGTCATCGTTGTCAGTAACTGTTCTTAATCGTATGGCTTACATTTTCACATCTTTTGCCGATATGTTCGATGTTTCTTGTCTGGAGGATAACATGATTAACAGGTCTAACAAACATAGCGATGATGTTGTCTATTTTGTTCGAACCATTTTTCTTGAATGGCTTGAACACGCGTGTGAGTACGCAGTAATGTCATATGCAATATGCTTGTGACCTGTGACGTCACATATGAACCATTTTTTCCTACTATGTCTGCAGCGGTCTTCTCGTCTTTTCTACCTCTTAACACATTCATTCCTGAACCCAATACCACATCTGTATATATAGAAATACAGTTAAAACAATGCTCTGATCTGATACATCTCGCAATGAGAATGAACTTTTTTACCTGTCGTCTCAAGTGTTTGATACCAAATCTACTACTTCTTTCGTTTTAATTTTAACATGCTTTTTACTATATCTATAAGAAAACACTATCCTGCCTGAGGACATCACTCATTTTTGCCGTTTATCTCAATGACAGATGACAAGTCCTGTCTCTGAATAGATTGTCGGTTTTTAAATTACAACAGTTATCTGTCTTTAATAAAACACCACACTTCCCCAAGAGTTTCATATAACAACAATTTTTTGGATCCCTTTAAAATCCAAAAGTAAAATGTATTATGTGTTAACCATTAGAATTCATTTCTGGATTTGCGATATTTTTTATTTATCTTTTGGGAATGTGCCTTTGTCGGGGGTTTTGTTGATGTTTCATTGAAAAAGTTTGTTTTTTTTATTTCGAATCTAAAACAAATATTGACTTCGAAAGAGTCGTTTTAACTTTTTTATTTCTACGAAATTTAGGCTATTGTTCGTTTTGCTCTTTGCTGATTCGATAAAACGAATTACCAGAGTTTTTTCGTCGTTATCGAATTTATTTCTTTTATCAAACATAAAATTTTGGTTAACCCAAAAACCGAATGCTATGTCAAAATTCATTATACAATGTTTCTTCAACTATATGGCAAAACATGATCATTTAATGTCCATTTTGGGTAAAACAAAAAAAAACTAAACGTGAACTTTCTATTTAGTAGGATTCAATTGTATACCTTCTTTGGGTTAAAAGACGACTCTTTAGATGCTATATTAATCGACGAAAATCCGTATATTACAATCTAAATCTGAATCTTAATTTATTTGTTTTGAAATATAAACATAAAGAAAAAAAAACCAACCAGCCTTACATCATGTCATTAAAATATAACCAAACAAAAACCCAAATTACATGGTTAAAAGTTTCGCATTATTAATTTGTGAATAAATTAACGTAGGATTACGACCAGACCTTTGATCGTATTATGGTGCATAGTTAGCTTATAGCTTTAATATAAAAAAAATTGAATAAAAACGTGAACATTCAACTAACGGTAATACGGTAAAATGGGAGATGTTTTTATTCAATTAATAAATTAATGAAAATGTCGTTAAAATTTATAAACGAAATCAATTAAATTTTATCGATGTGAGTGGAGAGTAAAGCCATTGACTACGGATACGAAAATTTCACTCTAATTACTTGCTGTTTAAATTAATTGCATTTACTCGGCGCATTATATACTTTTTAACGTCCAATATTGTGGCTTAACACGTTAAACTCTGAAAATGCTCATCTAGGAAATAGTTATTTGTTCACCAAGGGGGGAAAATTGGATCGATAGCGTCACTCTGGCCGCAATTCACTCGAGTTTGAATTTTCTTCTCCCCGAAGCGAACACATAATTTTTCCTTCGTTCGACTGTGAGAAAATGGCGTTCTGTTGATTTTATATCTGATGAGAGTTCAGGTGAGAAAATTAATATTTTCTCAACTCTTTTTTTGCAATAGAAGAACTGGAGTTTTTTCTCTTCACTGTCACTTTATTTGGATTAAAAATAGTGAAACAAATTGATTTGTTGCACAGATGAATTATGTGTTCATCTCGGGAAGAAAATAGGAAATTCCAATTCAAGCGAATTTTCTATTTTCTCCTCTTGGTAAAAAAATAACCATTTTATACATTAGTGGCGTGAATAACCGTTATACACTCGCCAAACCATGAAAACACTGAATATAACGCGTCAAAAGTTATCGGAAACCACACTTTTTTAGTTTTTTCTCAGCAGACCTTGCAAACAGGTCTAGGGATCCAGGCGATGTTTTACTTAATGGTGGAGTTTGTTTATATTATTCGTCAAAGAGAGAAATTTGATACGAAGGCGGAGCTTACTCTTCGTATCTACGAGTAGCGTGATGCACATCGAACGATCAACTCATTCGGCTTTATATCGCGTATTTTCGGTTTCGTTTTTATTCTCATTCTTCTTCTATACATTCAAGATCAACCTTGAACGGTGAGTATTATATTTGGTTTTGTTGTTTGTGTATTTCATGGTGTGACGAGTGTAAAATTGTGTGCATCACAGGAGACTTCGTTTCGACGAAACATATATACTTATGCATTATTCTCTCGGTATACGAATTCACACGTATACTGTAATTTTGTGGTTTCAATCCAAGTGATGCAAATAACTATTAATCAATTTGTTACACCATTTTTCAAAACCAAAACAAAATGACAGCTTGGGATAAACAAGAGTTGAGAAAATAAAAAAAACCTTATCGGAACTGTCGTCATAGAGAGCGTCAAGAAACGCCATTTTCTGACCGCATTTGAGTGGAGAAAATAAGATTATTCACTACGTAAGCACGTATTATTAAAAAAAAATTGTAACGAACACTGCTTCTTTTTCATTTTTCAAGCACACTGTGAAAATGTGCAAGAAAAAATTGTTTCTGAATAAATTTCCAATAATTTTCCTTAAATAATAAATCACTTACGCACTTCAGACTATCGACGCATGGCTGCGAGGAGAAAATAACGGGATCACATGCCTCGAAAACTCGTTAAATTCATCTCTGTCATCGGTTTCAAATTGATAAGTGCCTACCTTATGTATAATAATTATTCTTTGAAATAATTACACGTGAACTCCATTCACAACAACATTCAAACCATTAAATCAATTGGAAAATATTTTCAGTTTCCAGCTGAGAGAGCTGTGTATTATAAAGTGCACCCTATGCGATTTGAAAATAGGTTCCATTATGGATATAACAGCATTTAATAAAATCAAAATATTAAAGCTCATTTCGATTAATATTTTTTTCTTCTCTCGTTTATATGAGTGCATCTATGTGTAATACACTCTGTGTGTACGGCTATAGCATAAAAACCAACACCCGCCGTGCAATGGTTTATTTATGTAAAAGTTTTAATTAACTGTTGCTCTTTTTAGTTGTAAATTACTTTATATACCCGCGAAGAGAATTTTTATGAATAGAGTGAAGAGCCATTGGAATTTGTTGTCGAAATCTTTTGAATAATATTCCGTCTACTAATTGTGTGTCTTTTGAAGTGCCCATTTAAACCAAAAACACAAACAAAGGACGATTATTAACTCATATAAATGAGAGAAGAGCAAATGATTTATGGTCATTCACTAAGCGTCGGGATTACTCAACAGTTCCTATTTCTGTCCGTCGTTTAATCACTGATTATATTGTGACACGTGACGACAGTGACTGTCGTAATTTATTACAATATTTCGAAGAGGGTTTTTCAGCTCGGCATAGGCAACTCATTTTTTTTGTGTTTATGAATTGGTTCTATTGTTATTCAGTGCACATCATACACTTTTTATATTACAGACCTAATTGTACCCACGTTTTGTTTCATTAAAAAGAATTGATGTTTTAAGTACTTATTCATCAACATTTTAAATATTTACATAAAAAGTGCGTTTTTAACTGTTCTTAAATGAAGTTCGGGCAAAGGGGGAAGAGAGATAGATCAAAAAGCTATTGGACGAATTTCCAATTAACTCACCATTTATCGGTAAATAAACGTACTATCCGGTATACACACTGTGAGGTACCCAAACAGCTATTTTATTATATCACGTGGGTTTGTTAGCAAGCATATGACCGGTATTATTATTGGGTCTATTACTTCCATCGATGAAAGTATTTTTAATCGGCTGATTTCAAATCTTGTACTTCAATTTTTTTAACATGCACGTTACTGTAGAAAGAACTATGTTACTCAGAGTTTGTCATTATTTTTATAAGTGACAGGTTAATACACTGTTTCTAGGTCATCATATCTTGGCACCAAATTTGAAAATCCTTTCGAAGTCATTTTTTTTTAAAACTCGGATAAATCTAAAGTTGTGTTTTTAAAGGTGAACTAACTGCATTTACTGCATTGCTAGATTTTGCATATTTATTTCTCTTCTTAACGAGGAAGACATGTATTTTTGACGTCGTAAAAGAGAGTGTATTGAAATCTGCTCAAGTGGCAGAATGGTAAAAAAAAATTAAGAGCTCCAATACCTTCTAACCGGACGTCATTTATGGACATCCTCCATTTATACGTCTTTTTAGACAACGAATTATCATATCAATGATATCATCAGATGATTTAGTGGGCTGAAAGTTATTTTATTTAAAACAACAAAAAAAACATTTCTTATTGAGGCATCACACCATGAGAACACTATTCATCAAAAAGAATTTCGTTTAAATGACCATATATTAAATCAAAATTTAGAATAATTGTCAAAAGAAATGTTGAAGGAAAAAAAAAACGCGCCGAACGATCAAGATAGTAATCTCACAAACAATGCAATGAAACGTTTGTGATCATAAAATTCTATAAAAACGGTGTGTGTGTCTTCAATATAATAAGTATCATAAGTTGCGTGATTGAAGCACCGAAATATGTAGTAGATATACACGAAACTCTCATGTGATATTTATACATAATATATGAAAAAAAAGGAAAATAAAAATCATATTCGAGAACTCATGCCTGCCACGGAATGAAAACAAACTACTCATTATACGTTTATATTACAATTTTCATTATTTAAGTGGTGCGTTGATTCATTTATTGTATTTTTATAACGAAAATCGTGATGAACCAATTTTGCGAAGGGATATTATGTGTTCACATTGTAATTTGTATTGAAGTACAAGCCGCTACATAACCAAAGAAATTTTTATTGCAATTTTGTAGAGCTATCGGAGGTTTCTTTACCTTCAAAGTAAAAGTTTATAACCATCTGCCATTTTGGGGAATATTTATTTATGTCACGAGGGTGAGTTTATTGACCCTAGTTCGAAATAGCACATTACTGTCTTGCTGGAATATTTCCTACTTTTCGAAATCAATATGGAAGTACAGAACAGGTATGGCCGATCGGCCAAAGTCATATTAAACGTACTCAGAATTTATGTCAAAATAATATGAAAATTGGTGCGTTTGCGTACGCAAATCAAATTTTTATGTCATCTGAACGGACAGTTGACCAAAGCTGTTTTACATTTTCATTGGTCGAAACAACAAATTTCTCATCAGCCTGTAAACGTTAAAATTTTTCCGCAAATTTTCCTTAATTTTCACCAATTTTCATTAATTTTATTACTCAGAAATGACGAAAATTGCAAAAATTCGTGAAAATTCGATAAGACTGATAAAATTCGCGCAAATTCGCGATAACAGGCTGTGTCATCAAGTCAGTACAATATGCTTTTCAGATGATGCGAAAAACGGGCTTTGAGAACGGATATAATGACGCAGAACTTTACATACTGAATGAAAACAACGCACTTTTGTGTTAAAACATTTCATGCAATATGTCGCCTTTTCTAGGACTCCATAAAGCACGTAATTAGATATCCCGAATTCCTGTCAAAATCTGCGAAAGATAAAATTCACAATAAACTGGGCCCTGTTGCAGTGTTGCACGATATGTCTGACGATGTTTCGGAAGTAGTCAGTCCGAATGTATTTTATGAATATGAATTCTATATTAGGAATGTAAATTTTTCAAGTCCCACATGGCGCTTGCAATCAAAGTTATACAAATAGCCATCGTTGATGTACGATTAATTTACGGATGAATGTGAAGTAGAGCGAAAGAATCTGTTTACCTAAGCACTTATATACCCTTCGTCTTGTAAAGTAGAAAGATTTATGAACTGAAATAATATTTTGGCTAATGTGTTTTTGAGTGGTTTTCGTGTCAAGTGTGGAAGTTCTCACTTTTTTCCGGCAGAACGAATGGCTCTGGTAATTAAATACAATTTGTTTGCACGGTACTGGATACATGTATAAATAGCAGGTGGTTCATATTGCCGACTTAATGGAATGAAAGTGTACATTTTCTCTCAATTAAATATTTTTGGCTTTTATTCTAATCGGAAAAATGTTGCGACAATATAATTCAGCATAATTGATTACAATTTACTCAATTCCCTTTCGTGAATGACATACTCCTTAGTAATATCATTAACCGTCGTTGTACCGGACAGGGCCAACGCCGTATCGAATTCATTATGGACGATTTTCAGAACATTTTCCACTCCCTCCTGGCCACCATTCGCTAGTCCCCACAGAATCGGTCGTCCCAAGAACACCATTTTCGCTCCCAAAGCAATTGCTTTGAATACGTCCGTTCCTTGCGTAACTCCACCGTCCAACATCACAACAAGTTTATCGCCGGCAGCTCTTACGACTTCGGGTAATGCTTCAATCTTGGAGAAAATTACAATGAAGAGGCATTGTTCACAACGTTCGTTGTCAAGATTGAAATATATCTTAGGGGCCATTCACAAATTGCGCACTCACCTTAGGGGGGAGGGGGGGTTAGCGAAAAGCGTGCGAAAACGTGCGCGGGGGGAGGGGGGAGAAACAAAAGCGTGCGCACTGTTTTTATGTACAAAAACTTTATTAAACAGTTTTCCAAATTGGTTTTAATCTTGTTTCATTGTCATAAATTATACTACTCGAAGGTTGTTCGTCTTTATCTAAAAATTCACCGTCTACCTCCACACTCGGAAGCCACTCGACATCTTCTTCAACATTATAGCGGACTACAACTAACGACTCATTCCCTCGTGTTCCGAGAATTTTCACAGGCTTAACGATCTTTATGTTTTTTTTACAAGTAACATTGTCTTTCAAATGTCGTTGGGGGTGTGCCAAAAGCGTGCGAAAGCGTGCAAGGGGGGAGGGGGGGGTCAAAAATTCCGAATTTTGAGAGTGCGCAATTTGTGAATGGCCCCTTACCGAAGCAGCAACGGTATCCAGTTGCCTAGCACCGTGATTCGAAACGATGATTCCTTTGCATCCAGTTTCCACAGCCAACAATGCGTCTTCTTTCGTTAATATTCCTTTTAAGATGACAGGAAGTTTGGTGAATCTTTAATGCGAAGAGAAGAGAATGTAGACACAAACAGCACAACCACTTTCTTCTTACTACTAAATGGTGTAATGTGATAATTAGATGAAAAAAAAACATTCAAACCAAACAGAAACGTTGTGGTTAATGAGTTGCGAAACTTTCTGTTGTGTGGGTCGTGTGTGTATGAAATTAAGTTTCATCCTAAATGGATACAATGTGTACATAGCAAAAGGAAACAATGAAAGGTTAAAATTGCGTAAGGATCAGGTGCGTACACTTGAATACCACATCGTATGTTTACACATGGATACCCAAAACATCTAATATGCACAACATCTCCTGGGAACCATTAAAGAAAATGAACACGAAAATATATTTCAATGTTACATGTTGTTAAGTTGACGTGTCGAAATTATACTTTTTCTTGATTTTCCTATTTCTATATGATAAACGAATGAAAAAAAAAAAAAAAAATTCCAAACATACCCAACCAACCATTTCACATCCTTCCATGTGATTGACGAATCAAATTGCTTTTTCACATACTCATTTATTCCAGATCCTCCATCACTGTTCACAATGCCGTTTCCCATAAAATTTTCCAGTCTTTTTTCGCAGAAGAAAAAACATTTTTGTAATTTCGTTTTATTAAAAAAAGACGAAGCAAAAACCATAATGAATCACTTCATCTGTTACTTACTGTAGATGGGATGGAAGCTGAAATTTATTTCGAACATCAGCCCGTCGTATGCCAAACATGGGTGCATCGACTGTTAAAACGAGTGCTTTAAAATTGTTTGTCTCAGCTCGGCGAACCATTGATTTGGTTAGCTCTCTATCTTTGCTTATGTACAGCTGAAACCATTTGTGGGTGTCGGGAGCATGTCTAGCCACATCTTCAATGGACGTTGTAGATAATGTACTAAGTATAAATATTGTACCGAGTTTTCCAGCGGCTAATTTTCATCGATAAAATTTATTGAGTGTAAATAATGACAATAAAGTGATTGTATACCTTTAGCAGTGGCTATTTCGCCATCATCGTGGGCCATTTTATGCATGGCTGTTGGTGCTATACCAATGGGCATTGAGCTGTTAAATTCAAACACTTTTGTCGACGTCGAACGGTTCGATACATCTCGGAGGTGTCTGGGACGAATTCTCAGTCTAAAAAAAGATCGTCATTCGACCGGAGGCAAAGTTTTTATTTATCATAGTCGCTCGCTGTACCTTTGAAAGGCCGTTTTGTTCAGTTGTAATGTGACTTGATTATCGGAACCGCTTCGATAGTAATCCAATGCATTTCTGGGCAATATATCTATTGCCTTCTGCTCGTAATCACTTACACTCACCAACGACATTATAATCAGAAAAAAAGTTGGATTAATTGAAATAGTTCTGTCGTAAATTTCTGTTTTCCACTCTTTTTTTTAGAAATAGAGAAGAGCAAATTCAATTTAATATTTGCTGATGATGCCGATATGCCTTGTTATACTGATGTGGTTCATCGTGATAACAAAGTGTCTAACCATATTCACATAAATGTATGGTGGTCAATGTATTCTCCATCTAAGATGTTTGCGAGTATTGTCATACGAACGAAAATTTATTTTAATGTGAAAGGTACGAACTGATGCAACAGGTCTTCTGGTCAGCTTATTGTAATATTGAAATTTTAAGTTTTAATTCACTCCGTCAATTAAATTTAAAATAAAATCTAGTCCTTCAAATCACTCATATACAATTTACAGACGACGTAATATCAAAGACAATCTCTTACTTCGTTTGTTGTACACTGCTTAGTGTCCTATTCAATAGTAGATTACAGCAGAGACCATGTAAATGTCCGATTATAGTAAGCGCACTGTGTGCGGGCTCGAGCGAAGCGAGGCCCATAAGTACACTTTATGCCGACTTGTTTGGAACTTCCTATTTTGCCAAGTGTGAGGGCAGTCTGAGCCGCTACAATCACACAAGACAGTTACATAAGCGGTTACATGAGTACTTACTAATGACTCACTTTGCGGGGATGCAGTAAGTAAAATCTCTCACTACACACAGACCAGTAGTTTACGAAACAGTTTACTTCTCTGTTATCACTTCAGTAACATGACTAGCTTAAATACAAAATTGAACTTCATTGACTGGTTTTCTTTGTTAATGTTTTTGTTCTCTTTATCAAGAGATACACACATCAGTGAAGTGCCTTTCCGATTAGATGTAATTGTAGAATGATTATATTTACCAACACATTACAGAATCTCTTGTACATATGTTACAATTAACTGTTCTCATTTTTTTCAGTGATAACAACTAACAACTTGTCCCTCTGTATGAGTATTTGAACCTGAAAATCTACTTACATGTTTGACGGGTTTCGGTTTGACAAATGATAAAATCGAAAATGATTGTGCGTTTATTTAAGCGCATTTTTAGTAAGAAAAATCGAGTCGAGTAAATGGCACTTGAAGTTCAGCAAGATGTATATTAGGATTAATATTAATGTTCGCTAAACTAGACTATACTATACATACACGTTCAGTGGTTTTGATTGCTTTTCAGTGTTTTCAAAAATTACATAGGTTCATCCATAGACTATGTCTGGTTTTAACGGGTTTTTCTCACGCCATAATGAAGTTGCTTAAAAAAGTATTTTAGGTGGGTGAAGCATAGACTATATTTCTATGGGGTAAAGGGTGTAAAACCTATAAAAAGAGCAAACGACATTTAATTTATGGACGACCTTACAACATACATATAGGTGATAATCGATAAGTTTCTCATCTTCTACAATTTCTACAATTTTGAAAACTTTTAATAAGACAAACATTCACTACAAATCTGTTATTGACAACAAGGACGATAATAATAGATGAAAAAGAGATGAACCGTGACTCTAGGGTGTTAATCTAGCAAAATGCACGTTAATACTATTGAAGTAGAAGGTTTTCTATCGAATACAAGACATGAGAAGTAGTAGAGTTAGATTTTATACCGTGATATGCTTGTCACTCCTAGAAGTTCAACTCCTTTATGTTACCATTCGGTTTTATCGTTTCTCAGTATTATTTTCTTTTCCTTTCGTGTGTAACAGAAGTATTCCAATCAAGTGACGAACATATGAAAATTTCTCCACAAATTCCTGTCATTTCTACGCTTTGAACTTTGATTCAAAACGAATTTAATTTGTCAGAATTTATATTAGGAACGGCAATAAACCCAAATGTGTATCCTGCGCATACTTAATTTTATTTAGCCATTAAAAATGATATATTCTTAGTTGATAGACATAGTCATTCCGAGCTGTTGGACATTCGCCAAACATTACACATAGATGCCGGGGTACCATCTGTGAATTGTTTTCGAATTAGTTTGTTAACTTTGACTTTTATTACACAAGAAAAAAAAAGATTTGTGGAATTTGATATTTGCTTTTGAAAGTGGTTCAAAATTCCATTTGTAAACTGTAAATGATTCGAAAAGAGTGTTTGGTTGCCATGAAATCACCACTCTTCTGTAGATCAAACAACACACTCTTTCGTTTGAAATGAAAATCCGACATTTTCACATTTTATGCTTTTTAAATGTTTTGTCTGTCTGTTTCGTTTCCATTACATGTACTATGATAAAATGTTACAAATTGATTAATGTGGATCCGTATAATATGACTCAACGTGCGGTATATATTTTGTTTATATTTATGGGACATTTAAAGTTAATCGAAAGAAAAGTTAATGAGAGTTTCTCGGTTTCTTGTTATTGTGATACATATTAGGTCTTGCCAAAAATAAGCTGGGATTTATGATGTCTCGCAAATTGTTCAAACTAAATTACACAAAAATATACTCACAGCTAAGCTAAGCTGCTAAGGATTGGTTTGTTCATGGAAAAAGATGACGGTTTAATTCTGGCTTGATAAAATTATATTTGCAGAATAATGCGGAAGCAAAGACTTTTTTGATTGGGATAGGGACAAATGAATTGCGATGGGAGCTTGTTATCTACTTGACATTGACATTCTCGAATACATTTCATTTAAAGTGGAACTGTACTAATGAAGACCAACAATGGATACACACGCCACGCGAAAATAATTCGTCAGACATTTTCATATTCAATTTTCAGACATTCCTTATCTACATCAACGAAGAAAAAAATCCGCTGAAAATTGCAAAAACTTAATGCAAAATCACACCCACCTTTTAAAAATTATTTACCGTTTATTAACTTGCTTTCGTTCGATAAATTTATGAATAGCAAATCACACCCAGTTCATGTAAAATATTCAACAAAAAATTCAATTTGTAGCAATTTAACATAAAATAAGCAAATAAATTAAGAGCACGAATTTAACAACGTTACGATTTGCATGCGACTCGAACGCACAGGCTACATGTCTGCTTAGGCTTAGGATAGCCTGCTGCAGGCAATAAGATTCAGAAATGGCTATTCATCTGTTATCGTCGGCGAACACAAAAATAAGTGGATGAACTCTGCCCATTACCGTCTTATATAGGAAAATCATAAGTTTAAACAAATGAAGTAAAAGATTTCACCTCTGCGTGGAATACAAGAAACTTTTCTGTTTGAGATATTTTTGGAAGTAGATAAAGTAATAAAATTTTGTGACCATAAGCGTTTCCAATCAGTTTCATCTAGAATATTGATATGTTACACACGTTAGCGTGAGAGCACAAGTACTGATATATTTTGTACGAGTCTAATCAACGACTTGTGGTTTCTTTAAACGAAGTTCTTGAATTTCTTGAAGGTGGGGCACCGACTTTGCCGACAATTTTTTCATATAAAAAGTTCAATTTGACTAAACCTTTATACCCAAAAATTTATATTAAAGAAAACCCAACATCGTACAAAACAAAGAAGTCGTACAACTGCTACAGAATGTACACATACAGCACTATAATCCTCGATCCAATAATCGATACGTTAATATCAACATCATAGCCCACTGCTCATATGTAACATGGTTACGAAATTATCGAAATACACTTGACCTATTTCAATCGACTGATGGAAAAATGCAAAATTGATTTTCGCTTCGATTGATCGATCTTTCAATTTCCTGTGGTGGAATTTACATCAGATTATAAGTTACTTTTATGTGTGTGTGTGTTAGAGTGTTCGTTGCTCGAATAGCAAATTTAATTTGTTTGATGTTTGAATTTAATTTGAAAAAAGAAATAACATTAAACAGATTGGTGTAATATGATGAATTTAATACACTCGGACGTTGAAACATTACGTTGATCGAGTTATGCGTATTGAATAAACAATTATGTGTGTGCGATGTTTTCTTGACCTTGTACTTCATTCAACACACATGCATATTTCAATTAAACTATGGGTATAGTGGTACGATATATTAATTAAGGCGTAGAAAGACGCACTAAATTTAGTTATAATTTTCTTCTTCTTCTTCTTGTCATCACCTTAATCAATCTTAACATTTTTTAGGAAAATTCATGATCGTCTTGAAAATGGTTCAGGGCCTATTATTTGCGAAATCTTCGAAGGTTATGAAATTAGTATTTAGCGGGATTTCGTAGAATTTCACAAATTCAGTTAAATTTCACAAAGTTCTCGAAATTTCGTTAAAGTTCTGAAATATCGATAATTTTTTGAAAAATTTCTATTTCGTTTCAATAGGTACGTTAAATTTTGCAAATTTCTCAAATTTCTTTTTTTTTTTCTTTTTTATAAATACATTGAAACGGTTAGTCATAAGTTATCGACATTGACGACAACGACAAAAATAAATATATAGTTAGACGTATAGTGAAACTAAAGAAGTACAAGATGTGGTATTCATTTAAAACAAATGAAGTAACAGATCGTTACATGACGATAGGGTTTCTGTTTGTAAAAGTTTAAAGAGATGATGTACCTCGACCACTTCATATTGAAAAATTAATTTTTAAAGTAATAGATTTTCATCACTAAATACATATCGTATCGTATTGCGACCAGGCATTCAAACTAAGCTTCTAACAGCAATTCAATTAAAACAATTCAGTTTTAAAATTCGTGTATTAATTCTCAAGTCAACTGAGAACTTTAAAATTCTAACACATTGAAAAATTACAATAATTTCCTTAGTTTACTGTGGATACTGTGCAATGTGCATAACGTGCTTAATATAAATTGACCACACATAAACTAGGCTATTGCCACAAAACGAATTGCGAGTTATTGTAATTTTTTAGGATAAGACGGAATCTAACAAATTTTAATCTATATGAATCGATTTGCATCTGTGCCCTGGACGACGTTCAATACAACTCTGTCTTTCCGGTAACGTCAATGTAATTCTTAAATGATTTTCGTTATAAATTCACATATGACAACGATCAGTAAATCAGAGGTATCGTTCACAAAATCCTTCGTTAAAACACCTTTGTTCGATTGGCTAGTGTCTGTAACATATCGACCCTCAAAACTAATTTCAGAAAATTTAGAAAAGATTTTCGTTCATGATTCAACGAAACTCGACACGGTATAACAGTAATACTTCTTCGAACCGAAACAATGAAAATGTCTTGCTTAATATGACTATATATATCATACATCAAGGCAATAAGTAAAACCAGTGTCTACGACCGACGACACTTCTGTTATTTATCAACTTTATCATAAAATTCATCGTACGTTGCATGCAATGACACTCTCATTATGAGCCAATTGAATATATGATTCCTAATGAATAGACATTCACTAGAAGATTTTTTTAAAAATGAATTCCTTATGAAAAAACAACAACAACAAAATTACAATGAACTTGAACATATGTCTTCATAGTTTTTTATGGATTTTTTTCATTTTATTTTTCTTTCTTTAAATGACGTTGCAAATGGAGGTAATACTTAAGTTAATGCATAAGACACTGTCTCGCCACATAACTTGAGATATTGTAAAAATCTGAAGGAGAGGAGAAAAAAAAACGAAAGAACAGCAACTCGAGAATGCAACATAAGCAAGTATTTTAACATTGAGACTTGCAGATGAATAATAATGTTTTGAAAGATGACAACAAAAAACCCATATAGTGATTATCCAAACAGAAAATAATAAACATCTAAGAAACGAGAATTGTATGTGATTGCAGCATCAAAGTAGAAGGAAAATAGCATGGAGTGGTATATGCGAAAGAAGAAAAAAGTAACGATTCAACAGGATGTGTTAATAAAGATTTTTTAGTGATAAAAAAGAAATTAGAAAATATATTCCGAGCAGAGAAAAAGTAATCAGGAAAGTAATTTTTGGTTTTTCTTTTGAATTTTTCCAGATGTCAGCTGGTCTGATGTCTTGTGTACGAGAAAATTCACCACCCTTGGAAATGGGGGAACCAGTTGCTATAGCATCACCACCGCCAGACACACCAGGTGAGCTTATATATATGATTATCACTTTTTTCTTCGTTCTCTATATATTTCCAAATAAATCAAAAGGAAGGCAATTCCTTACTTGCGATAAAAACATTTTTTTTCTGTTTTTATATTTCGAGGGAACTAACGGTTTTTTTTAGCCAAAATCATTCATTCCTCCGAGCCTATCTGGATAAATATTTAATATTTTTTTGTAGGGAAACCTTCCGTGAATTTCAAACGTTTAACAAAATGGAGCGTTCAAAATTACTTAAGGTTTTCGTTCATGTTTCTTTTCTTTCGTTTTTTTTTATGCAGAGCACATATGGTGCCCCATTCAGAGTGGAAAATGCGACAACATATTACAGTTGATTCGAATTTATTTGATGTTTTAATGCGTGTCGTGTATTGCGTTGTGCTTGTCCATAAATTGCTGCTGTGTAGCAGAATTTCTTTGTATTAAAAAAGAGCAAAATTATTTTGTCAATGACGTCAATTGGATGAAAGTTTTCGATTCATTACTCTATGAAAATGACCCAACAAGGAACTTTAAAACTCAACAATTTCACCTCGAGTCGATGGTGGGAAAATCGACTTTCTTTCCCCCAGCAAAATAACGACAAAATTTCCGAAGTGTTTTCCACCAGAGTCTCGACACTCATATTTGATTTGTTTCGTTAACGGTTCATTCTTAGTTCTACTTGAAATTTGATTGGTAAAACCCTCAATACACCTGTTTTGCTTTTATGACTTAGACGAAGAATACAAACTGCTTTGAGTCATATAAAGGTCAACCAAACGGCGACATATTGGTTGCAATTAGTTAAGAAAACAAAATTTGTATTTGTCATTCTGCTTTTCTCTTCTCTTCTAATTCAAACAAATATTGGCAGTTTGATCTAATCGCATGATTCACATCAGATTGCGGTGTTCAATGAACTCGAAGAAGTGACACAGGAATCTATCGTTCCACTATAAGAATGATTGAATCAACATCTTAATTGTCAAATAGTCTTAACAGACCAAAGCTTTTCACAAAACGAGGCCAACAGGAAGCGACTGCAATGTTCTGATGTGAGAGACTTTATAAGAATGCCTGAGTCTATACAGTGTTCAGTCTTTTTTTTACACAATCGGTACACCTTATACGTAGCTACCTACATTGTAACATTTCGAATTCAAATGGGTCTTGATTTAGAGTGAACACATTACTCGCCATCGCAATAAATGAAAAGAAATCCTTTTTATGACGCATCTACATCCACAAAGCCTCAATCAACAACTGTAGTTGCATAACATCTTCCGGGAAACATTAAAAATTTATGACAAAACAATGAAATTTCTAACAATGGAGTAAATCTGCCTCCGTTCTTTTCCATATTTTTTTTTCTTCAACAAATTTGCATTATATTGAAGCTTGCACATATTTTGTATAATGTGAAGATACTGGATTCATGATTCATGAATTTGAATGTAACATGGTAAAAGCCTCATCATGAAATACGCCTTGTGCGAGCGGAAATGTACAAGAAATGGGAAAAACGTTGACGATATATTTTTCGCAAGTAGTAGCTTTTTGAAACGTTTTTAACGTCTTTTGTCATGGGAATTTATAAAATTATTCGTTTCCATCTTCATCTGGATGTTTTTGAGATATTTCAAAGATTTTTATTATATTTTCTGTGTTCATTTCTTTTCATTGAATACTCAGTCGTAACATCTTTGTATTTCGTCTGTCGTTCTTTCTTTGCTATGTAAGGAAGTATTTTAGGTAATAACAGGTCAGTACAGAATAGTTATGCCCTGCGTCCATTTTTGATAATTAAATTCATCAAAATTCTTACAAAATTCAAAATTTCATTTCATGAATTTTTAAGAATTTTATTGAATTTTAAGGAATTTAATTCTCAGAAATACAGTGTGTTCATTTCTAGAAAACACAAGTTATCATGCAATTAAAAACTTCCGAGTCTATGATAATTTGGACGGAAAATTTACATTCGCTAGGTAATGTACAAATTTTGCGCCAAAACATCATTGACTGGAAACACTTAATTTACTTCCATTTATGGAAGACGTTCGTTCATTTGGTTCTCATTCTTCCGAGGTCCTTGTTTGACTTATACCCAATACCATTGAAGTAACTTTTTTTCTATAAAATCTGCAGGGCCGGTCTGGCTCGACAAAGCCCTTCGGGAGCTACATACCATACCACAAATTTATAGAAAGTCCAGAAATTATAAAAATTTATACAAAATTCTTAAGGACCCTTCGTGAATCGTCCTATTTCACAGTATAGTTCGGGTACGATTTTGAAAACTGGACGTCATTTTTGAATGACGCCTTACTACTTACTAGTCTTTGGGTTAAATGTACGTACATGTTCTTTGGTTGAATAAATCTATTAAATTAACCTTTCCTCGGGAATCGAGGTATCTGTGGGTGCACTTTCAGTCCGTCTATCCCGAGTTTTATCACCTGCGTCACGATATGACCGACCTATCGTATAGACTGATGATACCACACATTTCTCGATAATTCTGTAATTTATCTGCACAAAAAATTTTTTTTTCAATAAACTCGAGTTTTCTTATTGTTTCTTTTACCCTCTTTCCACGTAATTGAGTTTCTATATTTTTATTATACCAACCACTCTTTTCACTAAGAGTCTTACCACCAAGAAAAAAACACAATTGAGATTTCTACACAAACACTTCACGTATCCACATTTGCTAAGGCCAAATTTTGACTCCGTAAGGAAAATAAAAATTCCACTCACATGTTGCAAAAATATGGAAATGAAAAATATTTTAGAGAATTGGTGTTTACTGAACGTTACTACGTCGTGCCTAAGTGGCCTATTTTGGGTCCTATTTTATTTATTATATTGAAAGGTTGATTGAGTTACAGAATGGAGGTTCATACTATTCGAGTCATCTACAATGTGATATGGTTGCATTTTATGCACTTCCGTTTCAATCAATTACTGCTGTTGAAGTAATAAATTTATCGTAACAGTGCAGTTTTCTAGAATAAATTCCGAGCAACTTGTTTAAAGTTTTATGATAAAGAAACGTAAACGTTGAGACATGGTAGTGTGGATATTTAAAAAAAATGTTATAGGAACTGGAACATGAACATAAATGTCTCTGACATCGTTATTAACCTTTTACCATCATCTGCCTAAGTATTCATCCGAAAATAATCACTCGATTATGAGTGCCATATATACGTTTGTCCATAAAATTCTCACTTGTGAAATTTTTACTGCCTCTAATGAGGCATCTTAGCACTCAGCTTGTGAAAAGAACATTAACAACAAAAATATATGCAGCACACATTCAACGCTCAGTTACAGTCTTACAGAGCAGGTAAAACAGAAAATTTGGAGTAGGAGAACGCTGTTCCGAATAAATTATTCGTTTTGATGTTATTATAAGGTACATGATTTGCATAAAATAACGAAAAAAAAGAGATTCAAAATTATACTTCTACTTTTGCTACTTATGGATGGATGTGTATTATATACGATATGATATGCCGGTTTATTGTTCAACACACTTTTAATGTTTTATCGTGTAAAATTTACAGCAAATTTTCAATTCAACCAAAAATTAACGAACCACAAAGAAATTATATTTGGTATGCAAATGATTATTCACGATGA
Organism: Bradysia coprophila; assembly: GCF_014529535.1. NCBI lineage: Eukaryota > Metazoa > Arthropoda > Insecta > Diptera > Sciaridae > Bradysia > Bradysia coprophila. Next base: position 2,327,958 of record NW_023503375.1, read on the forward strand.
ATTCGACAACAGCTGTTGGATACGTGCGCTAAAAGAAGCACATAAAAATATAGGTCCAAATTGTTTATTATGTTCCTTCATTCTGTGTGCTTTTTTTCCACACATAATACAATATTTGGTTATATATTAGCTCTCTGTACGTAACCATTAATCAACATTCAACACAATATACAATAAGCAAGAAGAAATTGTTTTTTTTGTTTTGCTGTGATTCGAACCTGCATTAATAAAACCAAATTCAAAACTCTTTTTTTTATCAGGTTTGTAGCACAGACTTTTGCGCCGTTCACTGATTTTATTCCATGATTCACTTCACTTCAAATGGAACGTCAATTAGTGGCACTTTGTTCGTTTAATTACATACAATTATTTATTGGCTGCAATGAACAATTCACTTGAAGTGCATTATTATGTTCAGTTAGTGCTACGGAAAGTTTTTATTGCATATTTTCGAAGCATTTCGTATTGGTTTTTAATTCCCGAACATTTTTTTTTTCAATTCATTTTTGAGGAATTTATTTTATTTCTTTCGTTCATTTCCGTTTATTGCATCGCATTAAAACCTATAGCAAAAGAAGCAAAAAAAAAATATCCGGAAAATATGAGATTTCCTCTCTCTTCAACGTATAATACACGCCGACATTATGCGCCATCTAACGCCTGTTGCTTATGCAATGAATTGTTATTGTTATTTGTTTTTCTTTGAAAAAAAAGAGAAGAAATTTCTCAACTGAAAATTGTCGATTAACATTTTACGGTTCACTTCCATTTGTGTTTTCAGGCGCTGTGAATTTTTATATCCATCCGATATCGATTCAGGAAAATATGTTGAAGTCTGCGTTCCAACAATTAATTTTTATGACAAATTTTCTTTGCAAACTGACGACGACTGTGTGATAATCATGAGATTTTGGTAATTATTTATCAAAAGTTGGTAGACGTTTCGAATAGGTCAGTGAATTCTTTGCTATCATCAGGAATTATTATTATTAGCACGAGAGTCCACCGTTTTTTTTTTACTTCTTCATCAGCCGACGGATCGAAATCATTGTGATACTGACACACTTCATCAGATGATAATCATAATGTCTACGTCTTTCGTTTTCACCACTAGTAGGTTTAACGAGATCACCGCAAATTTAACCCGTCACAGACGGCAAGCTTATTAACCGTCTTACTATTCAATTTATTACTTCATTTGATCGAAGATTTTCATAGATTTATTTTAGAAATCTTTTACTTCATTTGTTTTGAACATGCTTATTAGTCAGCACTTGTCGTTTATTATTGGTGTCGTCGTCGATACCAGATGACAGCCAGATGATAATTTGTAGCTTACAGGCAATGATTGCTTATTTTTGTGCAAATGGGCAAAAATGAGCCTTAATTGTTTAAAAAAATGATTTAAAGAATGTCTTGGCCCAACGCACCATCATCACCACAAATAGACAGTATATCATACATTCGACTTACACTTATAAAAACAAGATCTTATACCATTAAGATCTTCATTTTGACACCAACCAATTTGGATTTTGTTCGATGTAAAACATCTTAGATATTCAAGAGACCATTTATCATATTCTTGTTAGACCCCTCTTAGCCCCTAGTCGTACATATATGAAACATGTTTCTCATTAAACAAACCACACCATTAGTGGACCTATGTAGAACGAAAAGAGCTCTTAAAAAGACAAACCTTAATTCGACGTTTTGTTGTTTGTTTACTTGCCAGTTAACATTTATCAGTTCGATTCAATCACGCACTTAATGTCTGTAAAACGTGAGTCAACATGTAAGCGCAGGCGATTCAAACTTCCGCTCTCAATTACAATTATGCTGAAGAATGTGTGAGACATTGTATTATTAATCATCGTTACACGCAGAAGTATGCAATTTTAAACAATGAAATTTATGCAATACAATAGCTAGGCATAAATTAATGCAATAAAGGGCAGCTGAAAGATTAAAAAAAACTGTACTGACTAAAGGACGACTAGTTAATGTACACCATTATAGTATGTTGTTTTAAATATCTACAAAATTCCTACTTCCTTCGTTCCACTCATCATTTTACAAATCGGAACACAGTAGAATCATAAGATCTGTAACTTCGTTTGTTTAAACTTCTTTCCGTTTTTTAAAAACAGAGGCAAAATTTCTAGTTTGTTCACCTTAAGAAAACACAATTTTAGATTCATCAGTCTTAAAAGTTATCGATGGAATTTTTCAGGCAATTTAAGTGATTCTTTAGTTCATGATATTTTGGCGCAAAATTTGAATTTGCTAAGGTGTTCTCAAGTTTACCGCCAAAATATCATAAAAGGGAAACACTGGGAACGTCGATGACTTTTAAAACTCAAAAAAATCTCAAATATGTTCAGAACTGAAAACAACCCACTGTACAAAATCTTGTACTTCATTTCCTTTCACACATTTTTGTGGCATACCCAGAGCGCAGCCCTTATTTTTGCCGTCGTTGAAGATAACAGATGATTAGCTGTAGCCGTTCCACACCGTCATCCAATGTGGTGAATGGTACCCTAAATCATGGTACTCCCCCACACACACTATCTACATTTTGCACTTTACTTTGGCTCCACTGTATGAACGAGTTCGTGTTTCATACTGTTAGTCTAGATACTTACAATGTCGTTGGTTTCCACATGATCTTAAACTGTATACACCACAGCTACGTATATATATAAATGCACGTTTACACACTCACCTTCAAGTCTACCCAATACGTAGAAGAAATAATAAATATTTATCACAATATTTATGTGTACTAAAATAATGTGCAGAGAATTCTTGCGATTATTGCCATAAATGGTTCGTTTCGTTGAATATTATTTGAAGTGGAGCTGATAAGAACACAAATGAATTTTCACACATTTATTGTTTGTTTATTACGTTTTCTTTTTCACAAGAAATTTTATATATGTAAACATTAGCAAACAATATTCACGTTATATTGTCCATATTAAATAAGAGGTGAGATAAAACTTAGATTAGGTTAGCTCGTTGCTTGTTGAGTGGAGTGTGGATGCGTATCAAATAATTTTTTTTTTTGATTTTATGTATATGCGGCAACAGCTACTGGTGAAGAGTATTTATTGCAACTCGATTCGTACGGAATTTTACAAACGAAAAATGTAAATGTCTTATATCTTCTGTTGTAACATACTTTCTGTTACCAAATCTATGATATCATATTTTTCGCTATGTAGTGGTTACCAGTGGTTCAAGAGTTTTTTTTGGAAAATTGATTTGCTAAATTAGTTAAAATTGTCCAAAATCTGCTAAAATCTAAGCGAATTTTAGACAATCTTAGCGAATTTTGGAGAATCTTAGCGAATTTTGCAAAATATTAGCGAATTTTGTAAAATGGAGACACGGGTCCTATATATAGCGAAATCCACGATAACACTAGTGAAGTCATAGATTTGGCAACAAAGATACGTGACTACAAAAGAATAGCAAATCAATTTTTTTATAAAAATAGGCCCTGAGTCCATGAGTTGTTCTGGACCATATTAATTGGAATTTGCCATTTGCTTCGTCGTCAATAACATATGACTTGTGAAATGTGATTTCGTGTCTGTAAAACCATATATAAATATACATGAGTTTCGTATGCTTTCCTCTTTGATTAGTCGTCCAGAGTTACTAGCTTTTATTTGGCTGCATTTGATAGTCCAATCTTTGGTTCTTCTTTTTTTTCTTAATCAGCCCGTTAATATCCACTGCTGGATGTAGCCTCTCCTTTTGTCTTCCATTCTGAACGATCCATTGCTGCCACATTGTCCCCACCATTCGCTTGATCGAGGTCGTCCATTATCTTCTTTTGTTCCGGTCATGTAAAATCTGATCTCAGGTTGGCTACCTCATGTTCTCTTTCCGTGTGTTATGTGCTTACGAGTAACTTTTAACAATATAAAAGTAATTCCAATTTTCCCACCCATACACACGAGATAAATTACTATCAATTGTTTACTTGATGAAAAGAAATACCATGAATTGCCGAATCAATAAAAAAATAATATTTTCTCAAGATTTCTATCCGAATTAACACAATGTTCTCCTAATTAACTTTGCACTGCGAAAAAAAAAAATTGTGCCGCTCTTTAAAAGCAATACGATGTCATCAATGAACAAACATTTGTACAATAATTAATAAAACAGAATAAAAAATTCTTATCATATCGATGACACTTTCCCGTATTATATGTACCGAATGTAATCTAATCAATAGACCAATAGACAAGCAAATAAACGGTTTTCATATTATTACCGAGTCGCATCGAAAGCAGCCAAGTCGAAACTTATTGACTTAGCTTCATAGAGAAAAGTTTTTTTTCTTAAATTTAAATATTCATATTTAAGCGCTGATAAAATATTACCAGCGAATCGTTGTGTCAATTTGTGTTGTTATTCTTCTTCTGCACGCATTCAAAGATGTGAAAAAGAAAACATTGTTTGGTTGAATTCATTGGTGGAAAAGTAAAATCAAACAAATGAGTGTGTAGTGTAAATAAATAAATAAATAAAAAAATTTAAAGAAGAATTAGTGTAACGGTGAAGAGAGTTTTTTCTTCTTCATAATTTCAAATTGTTCATCTTCAGTTGAACTTTGTTGAAGGTACACGAAAGACATAAACATTTTCTCCTTCACGTTCAATTCGAAAAGATTTCACGTGTTCAGGTTTTTTTTTAGTTTTTATACACACAAAACGTTCAATATATACTTCGCTACGCGCGTGCTTTTCTCATTTTTCTTTCGGAAACAAAACGAGAAAAAAAAGTGTAATTTTGTCAGATTCAAAAGACTGAGCTTTGTGAAAGAGAAAAACTTTTAATTTATTATTGATAAACGGCCGTGAAATTAAATTAATTAATCCGGCCATTACGGTGCATTTGAGTGAAACCGAAGACTTTTCTTGTTTGGATGTTGTGATTGAAAAGATTACAGCCCGCAATTCGATTGAGCAACATATCGGGCAAGTTTAATTAATTGACGAATGAATCTATAATAATGAACATGAACGATCATCATCATGCAAAATCAGCACATTAAATTTAAGGCCTCGTTGAGAAACCCAAATATTATTGTTGCCGCTCGCAGCCTAGCATAACGTAGATATATAGAAAAATAAAAACAAAAGCAGTGCTAATTGAATCGAAATGAATATAATTAACAGGCAAAAGTTTGGCTTTTATTCAATTGAAATGTAATTAGCCATAACGTTCTCATTAATCAGACAATTTGAAATTATATCTTCATATAGTGAGTGAGACTACTTATTGACTTTATTTTCTTTTTGATGTCTGTAAAGCGCGAAATTTCTTCGGATAAATGGCGGTACACTTTTTCGAAATAAATTTCGAATCTTTGACTTTTCAATGAGGAAAGAATTAATAGTGCAGTAGCATCAGAATCAGAAATAATGATACGACCAGACCATTAGTTCTTGATCGATGGAAGCAAAGAGAATATGGCTCACTATGTTAGCTATATAGCTTTTACGAGCTTTAAGCCTTTAAGTAGTGAGGATTCTTTTGAAAAACAGCCTACCGATATCGGACGGATTTTCCAGTGGACTTTTTTATATGTGTCCAGAAAGGTATTCGACCCTAGAAGCCGAAACCACTTTTGCACTTTTCTTACAAAAATTTCTCCAGTTACAAGAGCTGTACAGGGTCGTGTGGGGTGTCATTAGAAAGGTAATCACACGTACTATTGAGCCGAATAGGGACTTATTGTGTTTAAAATTCATCGACATTTACGTTGTTCCAGTATACCTATTACCAATACCAAAACCAATACCTGCATAGTACTGAAGTACTTCAATGACCTTTTGAAAAAGACACTTCCTATTCCCATATTCATCAAATCTGTTTCTTTTTATGTTTAATGTCTGAGGCTAAATCTTTTACTTCATTTGTTTTGACATACATTTTACTGTAATGAGAGATAGCCAGCCAGAGCTCATCACTTAATTTTGTTATCGCTGTGGATAACAGACGACTAAAAGTCCTTAGCAAGCTTTTCGCTAAAATGATACTACTGCACTACAAATAGGAACGACAAAACCAGTTACATCGTTTCGAAGGTATAAAAGAAGAAATTATTTGCCTATGTCTCATCATCATCATCATTTGAATGTTTAATTGGCCTTGAATAAAATTTGTTTGTCTAACATTCGCTGGAAAAATGTGTTTATATACAACAGGTCTTTACGGAGATGAATATTCCACTTTGATTATGTTTACACGAATTAAACACAGATTTTGTATAATTTTGCTACTTACCATTTCATTAACAGTGAGCATTGTGAGTGAGGTTTAAGGTGTAGAAAAATGAAAGTGCGAGAAATGGATTTTAGTGGCGGTTACACACTGTTGTTTGAGATAATTAAAAGAAGAATCTGGTTCTGCAGCTTTTTTCAACTGAGTGTTGGGTGCACCTAATGTAGGTTAATTTTTGTCAAGGCTGAGATAACGGTCTAAATTTGAAGTTAAATCAATAATTCTTTTCATCCTTACCTTAGTCTAACATTATCTCTATCTAACTTGACTTGACGATAAGTCTCTAAGTATCACTACGAAATTAATTAGACGATAACGACAATAGACTGACTATATATGTATGTTGTACACGTGATAGAGTTGCGGTGTAGATTAGACAACAGAAAATAAACGCTTTTCGTATAGTACCTTTGTTGCGGTTATCTCTTATTGCAATTTGTCTTGTCTTTCTAACAATAAACATTGAACCGTCTCTGGATTACAATGCATTATGAAACAGCGTAATTGTATGTATACAAAGAAGCCGTATTGCTTGTTGGTTCTTTAACCGAATAAACCAAAAAAAAAACTGATAAAATATCGATAAGCCAAGCTTGTTCGCGATCAAATACATCGCGTTATCTATAAACATCAACAATGCTCATTAGGAACAAAAGTATCTTCCACCCAATAACGTATGAACCATTCCTATTTCAGAAACACAAAAGCGTCGACGCTTCCATCCGCTTCGAAATTTACGCAAAATATTTCGCCGACGATCGGTTGCACAAGCAGACACCATATCACCGACGTCTAGTTTAGACGATACTACCGTTGGCCGATTGGGTGCAGCGAGTGAAACGTCTCCCGATGGAAAGCACAAATCACAGCATCATCATCATCACCACAGTCACCAAATTACCAGTAGTGTTTCTGTAGGTGGCGGATTTTATGCGAAAAAGGAAAAACGTGAACGAAGTGCCGATAGTGCTCGAGCTAAGGAAGTGGCTGATGAATTGGATAAAGATATGACTGACTATCAGAGAAGTTTGAGTGAGGGACGACTGCTGGATAGGTGAGTGTGAAATGAATTTCTTTTTTTCGTTGTCACGATGCGGTCAACGGTGAAGTCATTGAATCTTCTAAATTTCGAAAAAAATTCTATTGTAGCGAATTCAGCAGAGATGGATTATCACAGAGTCATGACAGCGTGTTCTCAGAATCAGCAACAGCTAGCAGTCTGTCAATAGTTTTAAAGGTAAGTTTCTTTGTTGATTTTTACCGTCAAGTCTGTCCATTCCCTGCCGCTAGAAAATTACGACGCGTTAATCGTTATTGACTGAATAGTCATATAGAATGGACTTATGGTGTGACGTGCGATTAGTGAACAAGTGTGAAACGAATTTCGTTCGCGTCGTTTGTTCCGCGTGAATGCATAAATGCTTTACAATTATAATTAGCACTCGAACATCAAAACCTGCGGCGCCAAGACACATATCCAATAACTTCCTACAACATTTTCTCTCTTTCTCCGACGCGTAATTGTCTGTTTACAACGAAAAATATCCAGAAATTGCACAATTTTGATTTACATAAACTTCTGGGTATATCAGTCGTGTGGTGCTATAAATTCGAAAAGCAAAACAAGTTATCAGCAAGACTCACCTCTTGCTTATAAAATCTTCTCTACTCTCATTTAAATATTTCCACATGGCTACATGGTTGTAATATGACTTGAATATCCAACGTTACGAAGTCACGCGTTTGAATAACATATTAAGTAACGACATGTTGTGTATGCCTGTCTTGTCTACCAGAAATAAAGAACTTGAAAACTTGTTAAACAAAATTTTTTATTTTAATTTCGTTAAAATTTCTATTTATCTTTCGGCTTTGAATTCATGTAATTAGATTAATTTGCATTACAATTTTGTTTTTTTCGTTTCGGTTTCATTAAAAATCTCCTTCAAAGTACCCAAGCACACACAAACACATTATGCAGTGAAAGTAATTTTCTCAATTTATTAAAACGAACTACAATTGATTGATTGATTATAGCGTCAGGCCGATAATAACATCGAGAAAGAAAAAATGTGTAACATGCGGAAATTGTAGTTAAAAGATTGTGGGATGCATAAGATGGTTGATTTCTATCTGCTGCGAGGTAGAAACGATGGTTTGGTTGAGATGAAAAAAAAAATATTTACAAAAGAAAAGTACGGCAAAAGAAAAGGGAAAATGAAATGTGGTGAAGAGAAGACAGTGACACCCATTTACCAATACCATTTTGATGGATTTATCGTTTTAGATAGTCTCCACTGAGTCCGGAACAATACAATTTGCATAATTTTGTGTAGGTAATTAGCTTGAAGACCGTTGCCTTTTTTTAAACTCATTATTAAAGTAACCAGCAAGCCCCGCTTGTTACAAAGTAACTTAGCAACTGGAAAATTTGACGATAGATGAAAAACATTTCAAGAGGGTAGAGTGGATGGGACATAATCTGGGTTACTGTTGAAGTTATACTATAACTGTTATAGTGCTCATAAGCCTCCATAAATCTCTAATCTTATTCGATTAAAATTAGGTCTCATAATGCACTGAAAGAGATGTATCCAAAGTGAAGTCTTGCAATGAAAGTTCAAACCAGATATGGTATGTCTATACAAACCGGAGGAAATAGCGATTTCATATAAAAAACTCACCTTTCCTCCGCTCCATACAAATTCATTTTTTTCCGCAAAAATGTGAAGTTTTAAATTCTGAACAATATTGCCGAATATAACATGATCCGGACCTCAATGTGGATACATGCCTTTCAGTGGTCCCTAGACTATCACAGTAATCGTTCAGACGCATAAAAGTTTATCACACTATCATTGAATCTAGTACTTCATTCTAGTCTTTGATACAAAATCTATTACTTCAATATTCGTATCATACATTTTGCTATAAGAGAACACTAACCAGAACCCATCGCTTATTCTTCTTGTTGTTTTGTTGTTAGCAAATGACCTTGCCGTTTCTATAACAATTTTTGTGTACTTCTGTCCATAGTGGATCCTGTCTAACGTTTCATTTAATTGCGTTTTAAACTCAATTAATTTTTCGCTAATTAAGCACTTCAACCTCGAATTTTAGTCTGCACTTACGATTTTCTTCATTAATTCTTACCTATTTGCACAGCCACGAAAATGTGTGCTTTACATAAAGTCGTACTGAAGCTCAAAAATGGTAAATCCACACTGCCTTCGCAAAACTTATTCACCACAGAGAGCCTGTGGCACACCTTTGCTTATTTATTTCATTCTTATTGTGAATGATTTATGTGAAGATTTTGTCTGATTTAAAAGCAGACATCAGCCCGAATTTACACTTTATCGGTGTAAACGATAAAATGAAATAAAAACAAAACTCGTTTGTTGCTCTGGATATTTTTATTTTACTGAAAATTCATTTGACTGTAACTTCTTTTTTTATTGTTTTCTTCCATTTTTATTACAAAATCATTTCGAATTGTTGGAAATTTATCTGTTTTATTCAATTAATGCTCCGTCTACAGATGAAGAATTATATTTCTGTTCGTTGACTAACCTTAGACGAATAACATCCTTTCACTTTTAATAAAAATAAAAAATAAAACTGTGTAATCCGATGAATTTATTGCCTTTGTACCTTTTGTGAACAAGAACAAGAGAATCAAAAAAAAAAAATCGAATAGCAAAATACATTTAATGTTAACCGCATTATTGACCATGAATCGTGAGCGTGAACAAGCATTTTTATGGAGGAATTGAATGTTAGAGAATGTGTTTATGTTGATAGGCATGTTCTTGACGATTCTTCTTGAAAATATTTTTTTTTTCTACTAAAAAAAATCTTCGTTTCTTTAATCAACCGACTTTTTTCTATTTTATTTGAATGTTCGTAGCTATGAATGTTCGTTTTCCCGATTTATCTGTTAACATTTCCATTTCCATTATTTATTTTCTGTTCTCAATGTTACCAAAACACTATCCGAGCTAAGGTATTATACACAGTCAATAGTCATCAAATATTCACGAATCAATGAACAGAACATAAATTTATACTTGTGCTGGGTCGTTAACTAGCAGCTATGATGCATTTTATAAACGCTGGTGCATTTAAATTTCTGTACGTATTCCATTCAAGTAAAGAACACAATGACGTCTGACGTGACCTCTTAACGATGAAAGGGAAATACTTAATCGTAATAAAAGTCCGGCAACATTTATGAACGAAAATTAACAATCACAAACGACAATATAATTGTACTTTTAAAACAACAAAATGACAACAAATTACTGCATTTAAAAATATAAAACAATCAGACGACAAGGCATAAGCACAACTTACTTGACCCTACATAACTCACGTGATTTATATTGTAAAATTTTTGAGTTAATTTGATTTAAAGTTGCGCGACAGCAAGGGCTACCGAATTCCGTAAAGTATGCTAAATTATGGTAATTTATAAAAAAAAGCAAGAGAGTTACGAGCGAGAGTGTTACCATGAACTGTAACAAGGAACACAAAACTAATTTATTTCAATGTATTTCCATTCGGCTGTGTAATGTTTTCTTTCGCTGAAAGGCCATTGCCTTTTGCTTCTTATCCACGTATCATATTTATACCCAGTGTATCCATACCATTTAAAAACACGTAACGTCGACGTAAGGGCCACAGGTAACAAAATGCAGCAGTCTTTGAACCGTACGTACAGATAAACGATTTCTAACCGAAACGTCTGCACTCTTATGTAAAATGCATACATGAAAATAAAACGCGGAATTAAAACAAACAACTCATGAATAATTGTGTCATAAATTACGCGATGTCTTGTTGGAGTATATAGTTAAAAAGTCTTGTCTCTTCATCTCTTTTTGATCGCGTTCGTATACGAACGTGTACACAACGTTGTATATAAATGAGAGTCACTGGTAAAACAGTGTAATGTGACCTTTATTTTTACATTGAAGAAGTGAATTACATTTAGTTTTTTCTCCACTATTAAGTATAATACAGAGCAAAAGCGACTTCATTAGATTTTAATCGCAAATAACGGATTCTTAAATAATGCTCCATTACCTACTTTCATTATGATGGTCAACTGAATCGTTTCAATTGTTTGATTATAATCGTCACATCGTTCTAACCGAACCGTCTTCAAATTGTGATGGAAAAGGTTTTAATTTTCTGACATCATGAAATAAAAATGTATAAATCGGCTTACAAGTGACTGAATAAATGGTCTTTCAATTGATCTAAATTGTGATAAATAGATGGCAAAAGGGAAAATCAACGAAAACGCTTTTTTATGTCGCTGTACAGAGAGTTGGTTATTAAGTAATTATTCAGAGGCGGTAGGGAGAAAATTTCTTTAAATTAAAGTAAAATGAAAAGAAATGTTATTAATTAACCTTTAGCGAACAGTAAGAGCAGTAGCAGTAGGGTTATATCTTCTGTTTCTTTTGATTGAAAGTTTTCATTACAGTGTACCAATAATCTTTTACTTCAATCATTTTGAATGATAGTGATGGTGAGCGCATAGGGTTTGAAAACTGGTAACGAAAGACAAATAATTAATCAAATTAAATAAATAATATTTTCTGATTTGGGAGCTGTTGTGGCTCGTAGCTGTTCCGGTATAAACGTCGTTTAACAAATCACAATCTAGATTTTTATTTTCTGATTTTTCTGCTAAACACACCACACGCGTAAAGAGCATCTAAAACAATCTAGATCTTCGTTTGTTAAACTAAATTCTTGTCGTAAAAATTACAAACTATATGGATGTGCGGAAAAACAGGAAAAGTAGGAAAATATGCTGTTTTGATCGCCAATAGCTACTGATCGACTTCTAAATCATAAAATATATCGGATCTCCCTTTTTTTAATTAAAAATAGCTGTCCTGACATGACTAGTAGGACATGCACGGAGGTCACCATCGGGCCCATTGGGGCGATTTCCCTTTAATGGGAGTATTGTATGAACATTAGCAGGACTGATTGATAAAGTTTGTTTGTTTGTTTTTTGTTTGTTATGATTCCCGACACAGTTTCTTTTAAGGATTTTTTTTCGAGAATTTCAAGACAGTTTAAAAAAAATCGATAAAAATAATATTTTCGCAAAAGTACCACCGATAATTATTGCCTTATCCAATGGTTACAGTGGCCGCTTAAACAAAAAAAAACTAAGATGGGGTCCTGACTATTGTGGGCTTTAAAAAACGTTTCCATTTGTATCCATCGTCGTTTAGTATAAAAGCTCAAACATTTTTGGGAGATAAATGCATCATAGTAACATTTTAGTATTTCATTGATACTAAACTAACGTTTTATGATCAATGGAGATGTTTTCTTACAGTACCTCACAACCCTACGACAACGATAAACGCTCAGATATCATCAGCCTTTATCTAACATACCATATAACATTGAAGCGCACCTTTGTTACCTGGTCTAATGATAGATAATTAGCAGAACTGCAAAGAGTTAAGATTCAAATGTAAACCATTGGGTAATTGTAAAACGGTTGCGGAATTCATTTATTCAAATCAAATTATGAATAGACATCCCACGGTGATTAAAATTATTTCAAAATAATGTTTAAAAAAATGAAAGTTACATAAAGTTTCAGTTACGTTTGTTATGCGAAATCTTCAGTTCTTTTCCACTTTTTTTTTCGAGTGTGTTTATAATTATTGCATTCGGCATTTAATATTACCTGATCCATAATATCTTGTGTCGGAGTTAGGTATATTTATTATTCATTCATTATTCGTATCTCCTCACATTATCATATGAATTCTTAAACGAGATATTATTAAATCAGACGATCCATTACATAAAATTTATTTGAAATAAAAACATTTTTTGTGTAATTTTTGTAGGAAATTTAAATCATTTTATCTCTCGGTTGAATATTTTTTCTGTACGCCATCAGACCCGAGAGCACAGTGTTACATTGCACCTTCAACAGTTGTGAGTTATTGTCTGCTGGCGTTTATACGATCCGCACTTAAGTTTCTATTTATTTATTTCTTCGTTCAAGATGACAAGGAAGGTAAATAAACAAATGGAATACAAAGTCATGCTACAATGAGAGTAGTAATATTTGTGTGTCGTCTCTAAGTTTGTCATAAAATAGCGGAATAAAATAAAACTCGAACAAAAATGTCTGTTTTATACGTACTGTACTTCGTGTTCAAGTGTTCAAGACCTTATTTGCTGCAATAAATGTTTGATTTCAACATCGAATTGCAGTTACGTTTAATGTCTCACCGTGTGCGGTATTTAATTCTCTTTATTCTTGTATTATTACAGTCATTGTGTTGTTTCTGAATAAGTTTCATTCAATTTTAAATTACTTTAAATTATGACTAATTCACCAGTTACATCAGTGTGACGCTAATGCTATGTAAAAGATGTATCCAATCGATTTTGTGTATATTTTTCAACTGTGTGGATTGGTTTTAATAGTGAATTTTTGCATGAACCTAAGTGAACCTTGTTAAATTGATTGGCTTTGTGCATGATTGCTCGATGTGAAGCAATGGAATTTATTGCCATTTTTGTGTTACGAATCGAGAAAATTTCATTTTGGAAATCTAATCTACCAATCGATTAAGCTCTCTTATTATTACCTACTGATATGTACTATAGTTACTTCATTGATGGCTTGCAGACCATGCGTTAGAAATTTTAGTAAAATATCCATGCTCAAACTTCCACATCCAATTACCGATTAACTGTAGTCGGTATCAATGATTCATCTGTATTCTGTCGACATAAATGACAAGAGTAAGCAAATAGGTCTGGCATGTTGTCTCTAAAGCGTATGTCATAATGGTCGAAGTAATAGATTTCGCAATAAATATTGGGAGATATGTTAAACAATTGAAGTAATAGATTTAACGATGCGGATGTGATTAGTACAAGATGTTAAACGTTTTGCAAAGATGAGTTAATGCAGCCGTTAAGTGTTTTTGTTCAGTTTCGATTTCAACATCTACCATGTAGATCTCACCAGTGTAGTTTCTCTTACATTCAATTTCATTTCAATTCGTCCGGCAAAGTGTTGCGTACATTTACATTTATTTATTCAACTCAGCACAAACCGATATGATAAGCCATCATCAAGAAAATGTTATGTCATTTCTCGAGACCGCAAACGTGTCTCACGACCTGATAAATGGACGTTTTTCACAAGAATCGTACTTAATTTCATTTAATGAATAAATTGCATCACTGCACTACTAAGTCTTCTCGAAAACGCTTTGATTTCAATCATATTCCGCGTACAGTGTACATTAAGTGGTATATATTTTGCGAGTAAACACCAAGTCCCATTATATGAACGATGCGAATATATTCGCTTCTCGGGTAACGTAACTTTTAACCACATTATCGCTGATGTTTTATGCGAATAAGTTAATTTGTTTTAGAAGCTCCTTAAACGTAAAGTTGCTGTTGCATATTTTGCCATACATGAAATTGAAACGAGATGATGTGGTTAAATTGCAACCTTGGTTACGGATTGTACGAATCTACATCTGGAGTACCGGCCGGAAGTTCTCTAGGCCCACAAATGTTCACAGTGTTTATCGATGATGTAGTCGACGTTCTTGAATTTGTGTGCCCTCTACTATTTGCGGATGACATCAAGTTGGCGTCCATTATCTTCGATCACAGCGATATACATCGAATGCAGCGAGATATCGATAACGTTAATAGATGGAACACAGAGAATCGTCTTCAATTCAACAAGGACAAATGTTACATATTCAGCATTTACCGAAGTGAATCATCGTTCATCAAAGCCGATTACACAATGGGTGATCACGTCATAGAGAGAGTCGAAGAAATGAACGATTTGGGATTTTTGGTCAACAGGTGGTTTCACCCGGGCAGTCACATTGAGCATATGGGAATGAAGTGTCGCCAGATGATTGGATGCATTAAACATTTTTCCAACGGCAATTTTACCAAAGAGACACAACGTATACTCTATTTGGCTTATGTACGTCCAAGGCTGGAATTTGCATCAACAATTTGGAATCCTGCGGCGCAAATCTACAAAGACGATATTGAATCTATACAGAAACAGTTCGTTATCTATTTGCTAGAAAGCCGTAGTAACGCAACGACATACAGGCTGGCTCCTTACGAGGATCGATGCAAGCAACTGAAGTTACAAAGTTTGGATACTCGTCGAACAATAGCTGATGCAATGCTTGCTTTTGATTTGTATAAAGGAAACGTGACTGATGATATTATCTCGCCTAGATTTGTTCGAAGTGAAAGTGTTTACGGTTTTCGAGAGACTACTATGAAATTGCTGGTTGAGCCGCGGTTTTCGAATGTGTATTTATCAGAACAACCGATCGTTCGGCTGATTAGACTTATTAATAAGCATAAAGCGGTTGTGACTAGGTGTGAGAATAGAACGACGTTTAAAAGTTTAATTTTAGAGGAGCTTGGTTTTTAGTGTTTGACGGAAGTAGTCTTAAGTATTTATGTTATCTACGTTTGTATATTTTGTACATTTTTATATTCAGCCAGTTTTTTGGCGGTGTCAATAAATTCAATGAACGATGCGAATATATTCGCTTCTCGGGTAACGTAACTTTTAACCACATTATCGCTGATGTTTTATGCGAATAAGTTAATTTGTTTTAGAAGCTCCTTAAACGTAAAGTTGCTGTTGCATATTTTGCCATACATGAAATTGAAACGAGATGATGTGGTTAAATTGCAACCTTGGTTACGGTGATTGAAGGTAATGAATTTTGTTGCTGAAATTGTGGTAAAATTGAGAGGGTAGAACACAAGTTGTACTTTGAACTCACATCAAAATTCATAATTTACATCAGCAATTTATTACGAAGTGTAATTTAAACTATGCGAGCTAAGAACTGTGCATCGTCATCAGTCAATGTACATAATGACAATAAGATGTGAGAAGATCGAAAAAATTTCGCCATAGGGCCTAGTCATTATCGCACGTGACTGATACATATTGAAGTCCTGTTGCTACGCTTTAGAAAAATGTGGAAATGAAGTTTCAATGTACTTAATCTCGAAATTTGGCCGCATAGTCCACCTGCAATTCAAACTGCAAGCGTTTTGGTCGTCAACTTGTAAAGGTTTTTAGTATATTTTGCCCTAGAGTAACATTTAAAATTAAAAAGTCCAAGTTCAGCGGGCAAAAATTTGTAAATTGATGCCCTTTTATCCCTAACAGCAATTAATGATTTACCAGTATTCAGTCTTACGATGGACGCTGATCCTTATTGCGCTGATAAGACAACCTTTTTTCCAGTTACCAATGGACAAACGGAAATCTTATCATGGTCAAATCAATAAATCTGTTTCTGCTTCTTATGTAGTTTAGGACTACTTTTTCTTGCTTGATACGAAATCTTTTACTTCATTTGTTACCACGTATATTTCGGTACCCAAAGGAACACTAGACAGTAGGGTCGGTCGATTTTTGAATATTTTCCATCGGAGCTTTTGGACCTAGCTGATCCGACTCAGCGAAGTCTAAAGAAAATTTTAAGACCAAAAAAAATATTTTCAAAAATGTTCTATGCTTTGCCCAAGACGATTTTTTGAAAATCTTCTAGTTTTTCGAGGTATCGACACTCTAAAGGCTTTCTTGTCTATGCCAAAAATTCGACCGCATTTAAAACTTTTCTCCAAATCTTTTTACTTCTTGATTCCCTATCAACGTAGCTTTAAAATGAGCTATTGTGCGACAAAATTTAAACTCATTTTGTGGAAAAATCTGCAATAGAAACCTCTCTCAAATAAAAATATCGGAAACCTGCTAAACTTTTTTACCCGGAAAAAGTATTTTCCTCACTAAAAGGATGTGTCTTTTGGGTTTGTTTATTTGAGTAGACCCTGTATTTTATACTAAGACCGTTTTACCAACAATTCACTTTTTGGCATAGACAAGAAAGCCTTTAGAGTGTTGTTACCTCGAAAACTAGAAGATTTTCAAAAAATCGTCTTAGGCAAAGCATAAAACATTTTGAAAATATTTTTTTTTGGTTTTAAAATTTTCTTCAGACTTCGCTGAGTCGGATCAGCTAGGTCCAGAAGCTCGGATGGAAAATATTCAAAAATCGACCGACCCTAAGACAGATTGGCATGTTTCTTCTACATTGTCGATAACCGATTTGTCTTCCCCCTATGCTTCCACTGATGCATTTTTTTTGCAAGGACTATGGAATTCATTTAAATGAAATTCATAAATTGTTTCTGCGGAACATATTATGGTGAAAAGTCGGTTATCGTAAAACAAAAAATTTTATAATTAGAAAACCTCATTCTCAAAATATAATTAAATTCTCTTCTCAACCTGAAAATTTTTCGAAATATTTTTGTTTCCATGAGCATTATATGCTAATTGTGTGTACACTCGGAAATGTAGCTCAAAAGAAAGAAAAAAAAAAATTTCTTCTCATATTTCATTTGAAAATAAAGAAAAATTGTTTGAAAGAAAAATAATTATTTTGCGTTTCAATGGCTCAATGTCTCTCTGTAAACAAATACACCGACCAACTTATTCGGAAAAACTAATTATTAAAAAAAAAATGCCGGGGTACACCGTACACGTAATTACAGTTGGATAAGTTCATCCAGCCTTGTACATCAATTTTAACAATAATATTATTCACAGACACTAACCATGTGTCGAGATGGTTGAGTGTTCTTTATTAAACTCAGACATTTACATCAATCAATCACCATCTTCTTTGCATAATTTGTTTGCACACATATGCTCTTCAGCTATCGGTTTCTTCAAAACACCTCGCAATCGGTAAACGTGAAAATTCCTCACAGCCACTTCACTTTAATTTGAAAGACGAAACTTTTAAACGCATTAACAATGTCGTATTAACATCACCACCGCCAGGTCTCCGATCGTTGGTGTGGATCTATTAACATTCCCGTCAAGTTCATTGAACCGACATTGTCTGAACACTACTCCCTATCTCGGATTCAACAGACACTGTAAATTGAGTTAAATGCCTTAAATTGTTGTCATAATCAAACCAAAACATAATAAATGAAATTGTGCGCAGCTAAAATTTACCGTATCATTCATAAGATTGGCATATTAATGTGTTCACATATTTTTTTTATCACTGGAACTGTTTCCGGACCTTGTTTCCGCTTCAGATGTATGTTTTCATGTATACAAAAACTTCCGATAACATTTTCAATTTAGTGATATCAAGCGAGAAGTGAGAAATATATAAATGCAATTTCAAATGGGCGGGTGGGCGGTATGTGTATGTACATTGTATGATGCTAGTGAAATCAACTTTGAACGGGGAGACAATTTTTCATTTTATTTAATTGAAGAAAATGTGGCTGTGGATGTTGATGTTGAAAATGTTAGGGAAATGGTTTTAAACAAAAATCAATATTTAATGTGCGTACGTGCAGCAAACACTTGAGGTATTTACTTGAGGTATAATTTTTCATTTTTACAATTCTGCAGAAACAATACTCTGTCAAGAAGAAAAAGCTTAATCATGGACAGAAATGTTTCCTTATACCGATCCCGCGACTTTTAGCTTAACTGAAAAATATGTCACAATAACCATAAGAAGCTATCCGTACAGTAAACATGAGGGGAAATATAGCATTGAATGTAAGCTTTCGCAGTCGCTTTCCCGTAATTTTTTATCGTCAGACGACGGACTTTTACGTTTTGCACTACTTGATTATCATTTCGGAACAACATGCGTTCGGATTAAAGTCTATTTTGTTTGCATCTAATGAAGATGAAATGAAGACTAATGAAAATGTGTGCCTGTAATTTATTATATTACTTCCACTCCTTTAAAAATACATTTGATTCAGATAATTCACGCGTAACTTCTTCACTGTGATTTGTATATCAAATCATTGTGCAGTCGGTAAGCTAATTTAATGATCAAATTTTCTAGTTTAGCAGATTGACGCGAAATCTTTTACTAACATTAGTTTCGTTGTAATGGCTAACATTAGTTGTAGCTCATCGTTTTATTTTTTTCGTTGCGGTCAACAACAAGTAACGTAGCCGTTAGTCCCTACATTTTTGAAACCAGGTCACGGCAGAGTAAAATCAACCAGGCAGGAGCGGTTCATTTTCGAAACGTCAAATAAGGGACCTAATACACTGTATGAAAATGAACTCAAATGAACACTGACATAAATTGAAAAATTATTAGAAGAGGCCGTGCCTAGTTTTTTTACGTTGCGATTTGGCACCGGACCGAATGCTACACTGGAACTCACCCACAGCGCGAGGCTATTAATACTAAACCGAGTCAAAAAACAAACAAACAGAGCAAACAGCTCTTCGCTTACACAACTTGATCTGATCACGTGAAGTGAAAAATAGTGAAGCAAAGATGCTGTTTCGACCTCGGGATTCATTGGCGGTCAGCGACTAGCGTGATCTAGTCATCATCATTTGAAAGGGCATTTATTGCCAAGGTTTTTAACGTTGCGATTTGGCAACGGACTAAATGCAACACTAGAACTCACCCACAGCGCAAGGCTATTAGACTAAAACAGAATATAAGTTCACAAACAAAACCAACGCTTTTCCCTTTCCCAGGGCTCACGTTTAGTGAATGAATTGAGAAGAAGAAGGCTGTTTCGACCTCGAGAACTAGCGGCGGTCCAAAAGTCAGAGTGGACTGACTATCTTCAGTTGTTTCCGCTAGCCTCTTACACAAGACAGCAGTAAATTTCCGGTTGAATAAATATTTGAAAATTTACATAGACAAATGCCATCATCTGATGGAAAGTTTGGACATGAGAGTAATGCCACTTCGAAAAAACCCGAAGCGTGGCAGACAAGAATCAAAACATTCACTAGCACTCTACTTACTCACTCATCATCACAGAAAACCATTGACAGCCGATTCACTCGTTCATCCGTTCGTTCATTGGAACACAGAAATCAAAAAATTGATCCAGAACTCTAGGTCCGACTTCAATTTCGGTACAAAATGGTATGCTTCGGGAATCTGGAACTCATTCGTACCAAGCAGGAATACTGAATTCTCAGCAAACGAACATAGCATTTGATTTACTCGATTCAAGCACGGTTGAAGCAAAATTGATCGAAAAACAATGGAAAAATGAAAATATCGCCTAACTTTGAAATTGTCCTTTGGCAGAATTTTCTTGAGCTAACAGACCAACAGGAAGTGAAAATTTGACCCGACTCTTGAATCGATCTTTGCCATTGTTTCTTCCCGGCTTTTCATTGTCGACTTTTAACTTCGTCAACATCCGCACTTGTACCTGCATCTAAGGTATCTGTAATGAAGGTGCACTGATAAAAAAATTTACGTCCAGTATGTATGAAATGGCTGGCAGACAGCTTCATTTCTGCTTTACTTCAGATATGTATATTCCAACGTCTGACATGTATATCCAACATCTGACATGTATATCGTACATGTCCGACGTATAGTCGTACGTATTGCTCGTGACTATTCGTGTCACTCGTATGTTTGTACGTGGAACATGTACGATATACTTGCCAGACGTTGGAATATACATATACGAAGTAAGGCAGAAATGAAGCTGTCTGCCAGCCATTTCAGACATACTGGATGTATGTTGACGACATTTTTTTATCAGTGTGTTAGTGTAGCGACCCATTATTTTGGGTAAAGTCTTTAAGTGGTACAGTGTTACCTCAAAATAAGGTATGCCGCGTCGTTCACGGATGTGCAATGTTACCCGTTCTTTTTATAAAGAGTAAGGAATGTTATGTCACCCATCCTTCACTTAGAACAAGGTATGTAGTGTTGCTCATACTTAATTCAGAACAGAGCGCGTTGTGTTACCTGTCTTTTTTCAAAAAGAACGAGGTATGTTGTGTTACCCATACCCATCCTCATACAGAACAAGGTATGTAACGAGAGTACAGTGGCATACAAGAGTAGTGTGGTCCATATGTGGCAAAAAAACAGAAAAAACTCATTCAAACAGAATCAACAAACAAATAAACGAACCCAACTAAACTAGACTCACACCAAACTTCGGATCGTTCTTTCCATGCATTGAGGCATTCTTCTTCTCAATTCATTCACGTGAGCCCTAGGAAAGGTAAAAGCGTTGGCTTTGTTTGTGAACTTTTTTTCTGTTTGAGTCTATTAGCCTTGCGCTGTGGGTGAGTTCTAGTTAAAAAACTTGGCAATAAATGCCCTTTAAAATGGCAATAAATGCCCTTTCAAAAAAAATTATTCGCAAAATATATAGGGCTACTAGATTATTCAGGTCCCTAGTCAAATATGCGCTCCTGCCTGGTTAACTTTACTCTGTCGTGAACAAGGTGCATTCATTCAGGGCTAAAATTAGTTTTAAGTAACTTTAGCCGTGAAAGATGGTCACGCAGTTCGCCAGAATTATTATCGAATCTATTACTTGATTTGAACGAAATACTTTCAAAACATGCAAAATCTTTTACTTCATTAGTCTCATTATTATACATTTTACTATAAAAGATGGCAAAGGCGTAAGGTCGTTGCTTTTTTATCATGTCTGACAATAGCAGATGACTATCATGCTTATCATGACTATCATGCATTACATGTTGACTCTTTAATTTTGCTTAATTTTAAAGAACATTTAAAGTACAATTTTTTGACAAATTTGCTACATGAGTATGACAAATAATTTGTATCCAAAATTTTATTCAAAAATGAACATAAGTTTTATTGTCGAATAGAAAGAACAATATTGAGTTTCCATTTTCGTATCTTCTTCAATAGAGCTCCTCCTAAATGAGATATCATTTACAAATGGGATTATAAATCTTACCGATATGAATACATGCAATTCATTTTAAAAAGTAAAATAAAAAGTAAAAAACAAATCAAAACAAATAAAAATGAGTCACAAGCTTGCTCTTAATTTGCATACATGTCAAAAAAAAGAAGACGTGTGGGCTCTCTTCGTAGCATTCCTTACTAATGATGATGATCAATATGAGTGTGCGATCCCATGTATAAATGAATGTAAATTAATTTGTTGAGTTCACCGACAACGATATATAGATACCATGTTCACCGCAGTCTTATTTATTTATTTCATTTATACTTTTGAAAAAATATTATTTTTGTTGAACATTTTCCTTCCATGCACTTCAACCACATTTGATGGAAATCCAATCCACTGCGTTGAACATAATGTAATCTATTGTTGATAAAATCTAACTTAATGCTTTGATGCATCGATATGTTCGTGGAGTAAAATTTAATTTTAAAAATAAAATTGAAATTATTTAAATGAAAAAAAAAAATATTTGTAATTCTTTACCAAACCATCAAAGTGTAAATAAATTATGAAAACAATTTTTTTTTATATTTTATTTATCCACATGTGTGACGCTATAATGTACACACATCGTCGAATGAGTACGTATTATTTATTGAATGAAATCATTTGTTGTATATTTAAGTAGAAGCAATAATAGTTTTTTAGAAACCCGAGGTTGATTCTGTTTAGAATTCTATCCAACCAAACAGTCTGATCCAATCGATCATGTTGATTCTTTCGCTGTTCGACCAGTCTATTGATTAAATCCGAGTTAAATCCAAGAGATTATAAATTTGATTCTATTTGGACGATACATTATCGAGTTATGAATATGTTCAGTAAAGATCAGAAGGTAATAAAATCAAGTGTTGCATAGTTGATTGATAGTTTTAAGCGTTAAACATGAATGTGCCTGAATTAATTAGTCGATAAAATGACGATTCGGATGAAAAATGACAACGACAACGCGAATATTGGATGTTTATTTTATAAGTGTGCAATAACTAGGAAGATTTGGGTAATCATTTTGGTCATTTTGATCATAATATATCCCGAAATTAATAACTCCTCGCTTTCCGAACAGCATATGTGTGTGTGATTTCTTGTTTTCTCGACTCGGTAATTTAATACTTCTTCTGGTAGTTGCAATAAATATGATACAAATGGAATTATGACATCAGTTCAGTATGTAACGAACCAAAATGGTGTTTAAGATTGTGGTCTCAGTGAATCTAATTAATCTGAACAGCTTTGTGTTTATGGTTTTTGCAATATAAACAACACAATGAGTCAACTTTCAATAACAGAACTTGTTAGATTTTGGCTTTATAATTTCACTTGTCAGTGGTAGTGAAGTAGTGCTACAACGAGACGTTAGGCGTACCAGTGTATTAAAATGTTCAAACGTTTCGAAATGTTTTGTCATCATCTTTGTCTTTTCTTCTTTTTTTTTACCAAAACACAAGAAGTTACAGATTGTCAGATGGTCCATTTCACTTAATTGTAATATTCTTGTAGACACGACCATATTGATAAAATCTTTAAATCTGGTACTTCGTTTGTTAATGCATAGTATCGTCTATTTACTTGATGCAAACAAATCTTGTACTTAATTCGTTCCATCAAAAGTCTAACTATATAAGACACCATAACCGGATGTAATCATCTATTATTGCCATGCTGTCGGTAACAGATGATATATGCCGTTTCTCAATTCGTCAACCTTCACATTTTGGGTCGGAATTTGAGACTCCGGATTTTTGTCGCCAGTATTTCGTCATGTAGTCCTGGCTTTGTGTTTACCAGAAAACATTTAAAGATAAAATCGTCTGTAACCATACTAAACTCTTTCTTTCTTCCTTCCAACACTAGGCTGAACTTGTCGACGCATTACGAAAACGTCGACCACGGCCAGACACATCCGACGAAGATCTTGGACTACCACGCAGCCCCATCACACCGCAACGCAAGGAAAATGCTATCAATCAGAGTGAAGGCTCTCTGAGTCTGCTGAGCATGGTCAGTTCGGATATGGACGATGAATCGTCTGTGGGATTCGGAAATTCCGGTGCTGGCGATACCAGTGTTCAACAAATTAGTTTCACGTCGAGTAGATTTTCGTCGCAGAATACGTCACGCAGTTCGGATGAAGTAGATTTGGATATGTCGATAACATCGAATGGTTCTCGACTCAGCCATTCGGCAGCTAGACATAAGATGGCTGTTCGGCCTAATAAGAAGAAAGGACCTACACGACACCGTAAGCCGAATGAGGTAAGCTTGGTAAGCTGGTTAGCTTTTGCTAGATAAGATTTCACTGAAAATACATTTGACATTCGATTCATTACGTTACAGAGCAATGTCGCTACCATTCTTCCATCAACTCCAGAAGTGAATGAAGACATTTTAAGATCATCATTGTTGGAAGTTACAGGTAAGACAAACCATACTGTGAGTCAAGTGTAACGAAGCGCTCACACACTCATCTATTTACAGATATTCCAGCTAAACTTAAATCTCAATCTCTTCCACCTGGAATGAATGCGAAAATGATCGAGAAACACTCGACAACATCCACCAGTACTACAAAAACAGTAACTACCAAGACAAGCCAAACGTCGTCTTCGACTACCGTTTATGTTAACAAACATTTGTCGAAAAGTCACGATTTTGAAGCTCACGAATCGTCTAGCGAAAATTCTACACTGGAACGTAAAGATGAGGACAGCTTCTTCAAACGTTTGCTCAATCGTAGTACTAAAAAGAAGAAGAATGTCGACGAGATAGACGATAGCGCCGCGTTCATCGATACTGAAATAAAGCGTATTGATAGCAGGGGTGGCTATACGCAAAAAGGTCCCGAAGTGCATGTGATTGATTTGACTGCAACGAATAAAACGTCGTTCAAAGCAGACATAAAAGAAAATCTGACAAAGAGAGAGGAAACGATCTCTCAGACAAAACTGCTAGTTGAAACAAAACCATTCGAAAGTACGTCTACCGCAGCTGGTTCAGTTCTGAACACGTACCTTTCCAATGAACCACCGGAAAAGCCAATAAAGCCGATTGTTAAAAGTGATAAACCGCGATCAGGACCAGCTGCGAGACAGCGTGTACTTCCACAAGAAATCTCTGTCTCACCGACACCTGAAGCAACATTACCTTCCATTAAAGTGGAAGCACAGACAGAAGAACCAGCGAGTGAAAAATTGCCACCCAAATCACCGAAGAAGTCACCATCCATTGACGATCCTAAATCGTTCCGTTATTCACCGAAATCAGCTCATAAATTTGCGTCGAGTGGAACAAGCGAAACAAAAGTTGACGAAGAACCAACGGTGATTGTACGTGAAAGTAAATTCATTAAATTATCTCAGCAACGGAGTGAAGAGAGTTCAATGCAAACGGCAATCAGGTTCAAGAAATTCTCTAGCGAAGACGTTTCGACGTCTCCACCCAAAAGTGTTTGGCCTGAAGAACTGAAAGTTCGCAGTTCGAGAGTGTCGGGCATTTTATCGAAAATTGACGCAAAATGTGATCCTCAATCACCGAAACGAAAAGCTGTTGAAAAGTCCAAAAGCTTCAGGATTTACAAAGAAGATTCCGTGGACAATCTGCAAAATTCCATGCCGAGTCTGCCAGATTTGACTTTAGCCAGACAATTCGAGAAGCCCAAATTTCTCGGAGTGAAGCCTGCGTTTATATCCACAAGTCGTGAATTCGTAAAAGGCAGCCAAGAATTCTCCAGCAATAGTAGCCTCAAGTTTGAAATCAATGACAACAATTTGATACGACCGAAAGACGAGGTGAATCCGGGTATGTTCAAGAAAAACATAATTTTGACGACAAAATCGCCGACCACAATTCCTACGGTAGGAAATCAAAATATTACCCAAATCGAGGACAACATTGACAAAATAATGAAATCGTCCTTCGTCACTGTGCTAAAGAAATCATCGACCAATGACCTGTTTGAGATCAAGAACAAAAACAACGTGTCAGTGACTGCAATCACTACCAGCCCGACACATGATGTTATTAGAAATTCGATCGCTGAATCCTGGACAGATAGAGATACATCCAGTTCAACGTCGTCACCATCGACACCTTCCTCACCGTCAAGCAAAACTAAACTTTCACCAGACACAAGTGGCGAAGGCAAGGTGCCTGAATTTATGAAAATCCAATTGAATCGAATCGACGCTGCGCGACCGAAAAGCAGTCATGTTGTTCTATCAAAGAATGCCAAAGAAGCAGATGCGGTTGAAGCTAAGGAACGAAGATTTAGCAACGAAAGTGTCGAGATTGCAGAGACCAAACCAGCAACATCACCAACGACCGTTGCCCCACAACATCCACAATTCAACAAACAAAGTTCGTTAACTAAATCGACGGAAAGTGTTTCGAACTTTGCTCCGTTATCACCAATCAAAAGAACATTCGAGCGAACTACGTCCTCATCGTCAATGTCGGATGCGGTGAAAAATGCCAAATCAGCGGTTAATGAAAATGTTGTCATCGAGCGGCGGAAGTCGGTATCCGACGAAAAACTGAAGTTCGAAAAGAAAATCGAGGAATTGAAAGCGGAGCGAAAACGATCGATTTCGGATGAGGGTAAATCGGAACAGCTGCAAAAGTCCATGGACGATGAAAATGTGGTTGTTCTTCGAAAGAAATCGTTGTCACAGTCGAACAACAATAAAGAAGATACCCCGGAATTGATGAAAGTATTCGCTCGAAGATCGTTAAAAGTCAAAGATGAAGACTTCCAAGTGCACGATGAACTCGAAAAAGTTAGCACAAAGCCAATTGCGGACAAAGCTGGATCGAATCTTGACAGCGACAAAGAAAATCAGTCCTCTAGCGAAGAGAAATTGGACAAACTGCCGAAGGCAGAGGCGCAAAGCAAACCGGAAGAGAAATCTAAGAAGGAAACCGGAATATCTGGTGCCGATTTCCGTAAGTCGAATATAATAACACCGAAACCATTTATGATGCCCAGCCGGTTCGGAAATGTGAACAACTATCGGAATACGTCAACATTCTCGGAGATCCGTAAAACTGCTATTCCTTCTCCACCATCAGCAGCGACTGTAAACACTCCATCAGAACAAAATAACAATGAAAACGGCGGAAGTCTTAACAACAATCGACATACAATTAGCGTGGTCGCTGAAAAGTTAAGTGCCGAGAACAGTGAGAAGGGTGAATTTAAGGGGATCTTACAGAGAAGAGCTGAATGGGAGAAAAGGGCTCAGGCATTCAAGTAAGATAGGGCCAGACGAGCGTGTATTTTGAAGAAGTCGATTTTTTCTTATTTTCTATTTCGGTCGTGCCAACTTTTATTTTTTGTTTTTCAAAGCCGTTAAGTGTTCAAATAAAAAAAGACGTCTTCTCATTGATGAACTAAAAAAAACTACAAGATTACTTGAGCCATCCATCGTATAATTTGTAAATATTTTGGCTTATCAGTTCAATAACTTCCAGTATTTAAAGACGATAGACATTCTTATCGACAACATTTTTCAGACTCTTTGTAGTTGATTTTACGATTCCCACTCGCCGGAAATTGTCTAAATGATTCCCAGGCTTTAAAGTTCAATTAAACACGGTTCTGCTGAACGCCTTGGCGCGTTTCTGTCTAATTGTCGAATTAACGAGATCTCACTCGCATATCATTATCCTGTAAGGCCTGTGAAACCTGTGCCATACACTAAATAAGACGACAAATGTTTGTCCGGGCACTTCTTCTAGGAGGGCTATCACCAGTGCTTATCTCAGTCAATTAAGGCACATTTGGGAGCAAAAGTGGTGACATAAGAAAAGGTCGAGAAAGGTATTGTTGCCGAATGAATTTTGAAATTGGAAAATTTTTTGATGAATTTCATGGCGTTGGCGTTGATAAGTTTAAAAGTCAGAACTTGAAATTGTAAGGTCACGACAGACTCTTGGATTAGAATTTTTTTCAATTTCATTCTTTATGTGGCGTGGCACTTATACCTTCACTTTGATTACTATCTGGTTTCTTACTGACACACGGCCATTTAAGACTTCCTAGGGCCGAAGAACAAAAATGGCCAGAACAAACATTTTTCGTCTTGGGTAAATTTGTAATCGGTTTCAAGTCTCGACCTTATGAAAGGCTGATTTACAAGTGGGTATGTACTTCGTCAAAGCGATGGTCTATATGTCTATCCCAGAAATTAGACAGAGCCAAGGCCAGTCAAATCTAAATGTTCAATTGTACTTTTCATTGACATTGTAGTGATGGAACAATAGATTGATGGAATGTTCGCAAAAATGCCATCCCTTTTTTCTGTTTTTAAGTCACCGTAGAGTAGATGCCCAAAAATACTCTAAATCGTAAGGAATTGCTACACAAACACACACACTCTATCATCGTATTTTTAAGATTTACTTAGTAAATGCTCATAAGTTTACAAGAACAAATCGGAAAATCAACATCGATCAGCTCTGCCATTCTCTCATGCACTCTTTCTTATGATTGCAGTAGATGGAATTTTCGTCACAGCAAAAGGCAATTTCTGTTGCTAAATTTCTTTTACACAAAACAGATACGTACGTACACCTAAATACACATAAAATAAACTTTTTAAATAAATAAAATTCGCTTTGTGTTGTATGTATTATCCATTTACTCTTAAAAACTTTAGTTTTCTTATTTTAATTTTAAGACTGAAACTTAAAACCATACAATTTACGATGTATAAAAATTGCAAACAGATTAAATTTAGTAGAACTCTTGTAGCTATAAATTCGGATTAATACAACAACAAAATGATGATGATTATGATGATGATGATGATGATGATGATGAATATAGATCAATGTATATTTTTTATATCTAGTTGACAAGTAATAAAAAAAAACAAAAAATGAAAAGTTAATCAGTTGAGGGTAATGAAAAAAGTGCTTTTTTGCGTGAAAACCTATTATTATACAACATAAATATATCGATTCCATGATATCAACACTATATACAATCAAATTCACATTATAAAAATGAAACTAAAATCAACAAAAGAAAAGTGGACAAAAAAATCTAAAATTTACTTAGCCAGAAACTATGTCATAGCGGAACTCTCTTTACATCCGAGTGAATTTTATTTACAAGTGGAAAACGTAGTACTTCAAATGACCCAGCAACGAATTCATTTTACACAAGGAGTCAATTTTCGTTCAAGTGCTTAATTCTCGAAACATTTTCAAATTAGCTGCTTTCCAAGAGGAAATTTTCATTCCTTTAACGTTCAATTTTCCTTTGTAAAAACTACTTCTTAGAAATATATTAAATTATCCAGTTTTACGTGCAATTTTGTAATACAATGAGAGTGTACCTGTTAAAAAACAATTCAACTCAAACTGTGAGCAGAGAATTTTACTCATGAAACGGTAGACGGATCGTGATGCAATTATCTGTTACTCATTTCGTTCACAATATCGCTTAATGATTGTTACAAAATCTTTTTCTTCATTCGTTTGGACGTTTGGTATTCATTTCGCTGTATAAGGTTAAGTCTTTTGCTCACATAGAACTTGAGATAGAAAAAAAAAGATTGTTGCCAATCTGAATAGGTGTATACATAACGTACATAGAATGAGTAAGATTCAATAATACAGCGTAGATTTGACGATTCCTCTAAGATACAAATACAGTGAGGCGCAACTTGATTTTTTTTTTTCAAAACGTTTTCTCTATGTTTTAAATCTTCCCAAATCATCGAGAACTCTTGACAGAAATATGAGTCCAGCCAGTACTAAAGTAAGTAGTTCTATTCTATGCTATTTTGTGGTGGTACAAAATCCCATGAATCGGATTGAAATGGTGTAAAATGAAACGACTGTAAAATGAAATTTTTTGAGGGTTTGAAGATTAGAAAGTTTGACTGCAATAAATGTCAACCGAATGACTAATTAAACGGTTTTACCAGCCGTGGTATACTCATGTACTCAATCACATTGTCCATATGGTTATACTACTACCAGTGCGACTATAGTACCCGTGGTTTTAAGACGTATGAATCATGTGCAAATAACAGTAAATTTTCCTTCTGTAAGACAGATACTACCATCCGATTGGTTCAAGCTCCCTCAAATAAGGAAAATGACAATGTTTGATTAGCTAGTTTATTCTCTTTTTCTCGCTGCGCCTGTCTCATGAGCAGAGTGGGTGATTGGATCATCTGATAAAAACAGCTGAAGCAAGCTTATAGACACAAATTTGGTTGACATTAACCACTATATTTACTCTAATCTACGGAATGTAAAATTATTCACTCGGAATCAATAAAATTATACGAAATACAAAAATGTCTAATCCTTTAATAGATTACTAAACTAATAATAGAAACTTTCCCAAATAAACCATAAACGATGCACCTAATAAACTAAATATTAAAAACAATTTTGTGTGTTAGTAAAATGAAAAATTGTTAGGAATTTATAAAATTCTATAAAAAAAATGAAAAAAATATTAAACGTAAAATTACCTGCTGAAGTTGATTAGTTAAGGACAAAAGTTGAACTTAAAAAAACAAAAGAAAAGGAAACAAGAAGTAAGATCGCGCGATATTTTTAGATAGAAAGATAACAAAAAAAAGCTTGATATTTCTATTAATAAATGAATTTGAACGTTAAAAAAGCAAAAAAGAATTTTACGTTTACGTTAAACGAATAAGTTAAAAATTCTAAAATTAAGTTGATAGACAACCCAACACATTATTGTAATACTTACATCAAATTTAGTTATTATTAACCCAGAACATATTATTGTGATAACAAAACTTTATATTTTACGTTTTTCTTATCCGCAAAGAGAAACGATACAAAAGGAACATAATGAAAACATTTGAAAGAAGAAAAAAATGAATAAAAATAAAAAATAATTTATGTAAATGTTATGAATGAATAAATTTTTGGAAAATAGACAAAAAATCAATTGATTTTCATTGTTACCGAGACTGATGATGACTTTATTAGAAGTGGACACCTGTCAGCCATTCATGCTTTGGTGATTTTTATGTCATTTGTATTTTATGTTTCTGCACAAACAAGATTTTGTAAATCCAAGTCCTATAGTTTTAGATATTAAACCTTAGATAGACGATAAACATGTCAGGTTTGATATCACCGTAATTGAATCTACTACATCTCTTGTTTAAAATATCATTACTTTCCGTTCTTTTTACTTCGTTAGCTAGAATTTACACCTTGATAATAGAGTGGTCAAAATTTGTTACAAACGTTTTTTGAATCGCCCTTCAGCTTCCTTATTAGTAATCGTATGGCAGATATTACATTTTCATTTACATCTTCATTAAATTAATTCACTAAATTTCTAAATCCAAGTTCTCATACCACTCAACGACCTCCACCGTCAATAAATTTGAATCGCTCAAATCAACTGAGAAACGTCTAAGATGTGATTCATCGTTTGAACAGTCACATTATCACAGTCACAGAACGGTGAGTCAACGAAATTCCACCGATGTAGTTGTTGTTTACAGAAGCCATGTCCACATCGGAATCGGTTCAACATCCTCCATTCCCGTCTCTCCAAATCGTATCCACCCAACTTTTCGTTCAGGTTTTCGATTTGTTCGAAAAGTTGATTCTTTCCGTCCAATATCGTTTCCAATCTTCTTAAAGCTCGTGACGACAAATGAAGATTGGCATAAAGAAATTGAAGAAAAGGGACCTTTGTTGGATTAGCGTAGGCTCGCGAAGGAAGATGGTCCCCAAAAAAGACTTCACTAATCAGTACAAATTTGACATTTATTTAAATTTTCGTTGTTCTTAACTGGGCCTAATTTATGCACGAGATTCCAAAGAATGTGAAAAACACGATAACCACAATTGTCGAAGTACTACAGTTTGAGTGGTGACGCTTCAAAGAAAGTAATTTTTTAGAGAAAATTTACTTAGCTAAAAAAATTGGCGTGTGAGAGACTCTCGGTTTGTAATGGAATAAGCAGAGGTCGTCCTTAGCTACAACATAAACTAAGTTTCAGTTTTTCCTGATTAAAACTTTTAGTAAAAAATTGGAAATGATTTTTTTGAAGACATCGTACATTCGGAATATTGAATGATTTGGCCTTGTTGTTTCGAGTTTATTTTCAATTTTAGACATGCATTAACCGCACGAACAGTCAGAATTACTTTGGCAATCTTTTCTTGGGATTTCGTACTGATCTACTGAAAATGGCATCAAGAAAGCAAATTCAGTTTTATGGCATCAGGAACGCAAATTCAATCTTTTGTCTCTCAAAAGCAAGGGCCCTCTCAATAGAACAAACTGACAAAGGTAGTCTACCTCTATGCTCAAAAGAGTGTTCTTGTCACCTTCTGGTGGCAAGTAATAAATATTATGCACGTATGACAAAGCGGTCGAGGCTTGCCGAGACGGCTTGTCATACGTGCATATTCTTTTTTATCTCCTGCAAGCTGATATTTCATACATTACGCGTTTCTGCATATAAACACAAACACATACATAACCACAGCCTATACGATTGGATAATTCACACATAACCCACCTAGGGTAAATTTACTTTCCATCTACATATTTGAAAAAAAAAAAAAAAATCGCCGAACGGCGGAAGCGAACACGGGACCAGCAGCATATCAACCAAACATGCTGACCACTACGCCAACAAATCACATAACGCGGTGCAATTGGTATCGGTGGTGGTTCGTTAGTCACTTCTACATCGATCAAATAATCAGAGTAGTCGGAATGATGTGATTTGAACGAAATGTTGAGGTGGATAGTATATGTGTGTGAGTAAGTAAATAAAGGATTCTCTGTATGATGTTTTTTTTTTGTTGAGAATGCGTTTTAAAACAACATGCTTAATTGATTAATTTTAAATCCAAATTTTTGTGGTTATTTCGCTAATGTATCAAATATCAGCTTGCAGGAGATAAAACATTGTTCTACCTTGGTGTATATTTCTCGAATCACTTCTTATGTACAATTGTATATACACTCGCTGGCGCTCGTTATATACAATTGTACATACGAAGTTATTCTCGAAATATACACCAAGGTAGAAAATGTACTATTATCGCATAAGCGAAAACGAGACAACAAGATATGCGAATGACACTTTGACAATTTACAGAAGTGTAATGTTTGTTTATATATCCTAGGTGAATAATTTTTTCGGGGAATCACACCGCGTATGCGATATATATATTATGCACCTGTTGCCAAGATTGGTATTTTGACGTGTAGGACATTATTGCCCTAGCCGAAGGCGTGGGTCATAATGCCTACACGTCAAAATAACAGTCTGGCAATAGGTGCATATCATATTTTATCTGTCGAGAACAGATATATCGAGATAAACAAAAACTCCCTAGAGGGATAAGCTCGAGATTATCGTTCTAGACAGATAAAATACTTTTACTTTACTTGTGAGGTAATGTGGCCATTCCCTCACTAGTGAAGACCCTTTACCTCGCTCGTAAAGTAAAACGCCATACTTTACACGTGAAATAATTTGATATCTCGTATCCAGATGAGTAAAAGTATCCGAGGGCCTTAGCCCGAGTATAGTGGTATACTGGTATAGTAATGTACTATTATTTTTAAAAATGGTTAACTTTACTCTGTCGTGATTTATGAAATCTGCGGAATGAACTATTACTCGCAAATCCCAGTGGAAATGAAAATTACCGCATATGTAATGAGATAATGCAGTGTTGGGAGCTAAAATCTTGTATTTATGGAAAGAACAAAGAAGTACTAGATTCTTAAATTATGTATTAGATATGCTCGCAGTCTGGACGTAGCACAGTCACAGTCACAGAGAACGGACGTGTTTATGCGTTGCTCTCTAAAAGTGTTTCTTTTGTGTGGCTGTGTGTGAATTCATTTTCGATTTTGTCTAATTTCTGTGCCAACTTTTACGGCTTTGGTGTTTTTATTTTGCTGTAATGGTTAAATGGTGAAATTATTTTAAAGGTTTTATTAACGAAGTCAAAGTGTTGTTCTCGTAGGTCATTTTCTCTTTGATCAATAAAGTTGTTCTCGCCTCATTGTGCGATATCAACAATTGTGTTATTTCCTTTGTTATTTAACATGTGCTTCGTGGCGTCGGTGTACGGATTAACAATCGACTCTACCAGAAGCTAATGCTAAATTACGTGCTCGATTAATGTACGAAAATGACACATTGCCGTATGGCATCTGGCAGTCAATTTTAGTGCAGGTAAGGTACAAACGCCTCGGGTTCTCATTTGACACCCCAAAACCACATAGCAAATTTTTACAAATTTGCTGTGGTACAATCCCAAGATACAGAAACTATCTTGTACTCCAAAATGACCGCGAGGTTTAACAGATCTATTGATTGATACGTTGTATGGATGTCAAGGGATATGACGAAATACGAATCATTCAAACGCTACAACCTGCAACGCCAGAACGAGTTCAGTCACATGGTGGCATGGCGATTTATACGAAGAGGCAACTCATGGCCTATGGTGATTAGACACTTGCTATTACCTAAAACTAATAGCCGTGACCGTAACAAAGTCGGAAATATCAAAAAACCCAACATTCGCTTTCTCCATAAAAGAAACCATATCGACATAATGTCAATAGTAGAAAGAGCTACAACATGACAATGTTGATAGCGCCATCTTTGGGAAAATGTACAGGTCAATTAGTGATGGTTGTGGTATTCGCATACCACCCACGGCTTGGAGAATTCACAACGTATGGGACGTTAACACACGGTCGATTTGTGAACAATCTAAGTCGGGAGAGATATGATGTAAAATCACAGTCCATATGATC
The DNA here is from genome assembly GCF_014529535.1 of Bradysia coprophila. NCBI lineage: Eukaryota > Metazoa > Arthropoda > Insecta > Diptera > Sciaridae > Bradysia > Bradysia coprophila. The sequence continues at coordinate 2,362,939 of NW_023503375.1, forward strand.
AAGAGACTTGTACAATAGCACAACAGGCCCATCTGAGGCTTAGGTGCTGGGCTTACACCCTCCCATCTAATCTAATCTAATCTAATCTGCTCGCAGTCTGAGAAACACTTACGTCATATTAAAGCGAAACAGGCGATATCATAGCATCTGCAGTTCAGTGCTATGACGTTATCAATAAAGAAAAACGCTCTTAATAGCTTCCACTTTTTCAAATATATAAACTTTTATTGTAGATCATTAGATAAATAGATTGCACTCTTCGCCTATTATAATCTTGAGAAATTTTCTTTTTTTTATGAATTTCGCACGTTTCACAATAATAAATACATTTCTTTTCTTTGGCAAAATGAAACCATTCCAATAATAGGAGTGTAAACTTAACAACTATAGAATTCAGATCAAACGTGAAAATTGTAAAGCTTATATTTAGTCAAAACAACGCAATTGTATGTACACACACTCATCTAAACCTAAACAACAGACAAAGAGACCATAATTTCAAAATGAACGTTTTATCAGTCCATATCGGGCTCTCTTGGTTCAAAAACTGAAAACATTCTTTGGCTTTGATTGAAAGCTTCCTACTTCTTTGATTTCGTTTTCGATTTGTCATCATCTGGAGCTAATGTGTCAGATTTCTTCGGAAGTAGCGGCGGTGGTTCGTCAACGACAACTTTTGGAGGGTTCAGTTTAAGTGAACTCGAATGTACGGATGGGATATCCTCTCTACTTCCGCTCGGTGTGCCATCCTCCGAATTTACTTCCTCTTCCGCCAATGAGAGACCAATTGTTGCACCGATCTTTGCTGTTGCATGTCGAAAACTATCACTCAATTTGACCTGGACAACGTTGATGCACATAGACGTTAAGGCTAATCCAAAAATCAGATACAAAATGCTCATCATCTGAAAATGGTTAGTCGTTACAGAGAGAATCGGAGAAAAATATTCCACAAATTTCATACCATGAAAGCTGGATGATTTGGTACGTAGTCTCCAAAACCAATAGTCGACCTGAAAATGTATTTTTGTTATGAGAGACAAAGGGACTCTTTGCAACAGATCAATTTAGTTTACATCGAAATAAACACAAAGTAGCAGGCCTCGAAGAACGACCAATCCTCCCAAATCGTATAAACGGCTGCTCCAGCTAAAATGTAGGTCAAAAGTAAAAAGAAGGCAAGCGAAATCGGCAAATTGAACTCGTCATCGATATCATTAACGTCCGGTGGCATAGGCGTTATCGGAGACTCTTGGTTCAAGGGTGGCGTTAAGTGTGACGGTGACTGTTCATCCTCTTTTCCTTCTTCGACGTCAGGACTTTTCATCATCATGCTGGGTCGTCTAAATGTCGCGATTTCATAAGCCATGTTCATGCCACGTAGTACGTCCTAAATTCATGGTAAATTCCGTCAAAAGTCATTCAGAAGACAAGCCGAGTCTCATACATACCTGCACTTGTGCTTGCTTCCGAACCTTTCGACACGAACCAGTGTAATACAAGCGCCGAACATAGGCCCACATAAATTTGATGCCTCTTGTGAACAGCTTACCAAAATCGGCCAGGAGAATAAGGAACCTGTCGGCCAACGAGAATTAGACTTTACAGATAAAATTGATAAGTGAAAGGCATTCGCATACATTGGAATACCAATAATGGCGTAGACGATGGTGATCATTTTCCCAGCTTTTGTTTTTGGAGTCAGGTGACCGTATCCTGAAAAACAAACCGGGTAAGTGTTACTCATTACTGCTTTGGAATTAACATTTGAAAAACTGTCTATTAGAAGATGGAAATTTTTGAAATCATAAAAGATTCGCGATTTTAAAATACAAATTGTAACCAGTCAATAGAGTCAATTGAAGTTGGTGATATGATAGAAAAGGTTTTGCAAACGCAATGCTTACAACTCAAAACAAGAGTTGATGGACCTTTTACAAGGCCTATCACTCTACAAAATCATTAATCTTCCTTCGTTCAAAGTGCCAACCACTGTTGGATAAAGAATCTCTTACTTCGATCGTTTCACCCTAAATTTTGGTTTATAAGAGAACACTATCGAGAGCTATCCCTTATTTTCAACTTCGTGGTCGAAAACAGATGAATAGCAGTTTCTATCGTTTCTCGTATGATCTGTTCGTCCTATCCGGTCCTGTCAAACTTTGGAAAGCTTGTCAGGTGCGAAAGACCATTCAACAGAAGATTTTAGTTTTAAATATCATTTTAATTTGGTCGGTTTATCATTTTGTGACCGATTTGGTAGGGCAGCCAGAAATAATTTCTTTTTCTCAACTCAGTGACGAAAAGTAAAACTTTCGTTGCCTTTTTTGAGAAAAATGTTGTATACAACTCGGTGATAAATGATTTTTTAGGCACACGATGTGTATTGTCACACTCGGCCTACGGCCTCGAGTGACAATTTACACATCTAGTGCCTAAAAAAGCATTTATCACTCGGTTGTATAAATTACTATTTCATACCTAGGACCCGTCCAATATGAAAAATACTCTAAGCCGTTGAATGAACCAAAAATCATTTTCTAGATGTACGGAGGTAGGTTTTGCAAGGAAAAGATTTATTGTCGTTAGAAATATTTTCAGGTCGATAAGGGCAGTTGGGTGAGTCAGGTCGATAAAAACCGATTCACAATGAAACCAAAATTCGATTTTCTGAAAACTTCGTGCTTTTTTCAATGTTCTTTTTCCAACCAACCGATTTACGAGAATAATTTTCATACATTCACCGGATGCTCTCACCTATTGTTGTCACAACAGTCACGCAATATATGATTCCGTTGATAAACGTCCAGGCCTTCATACCGCTGTATGAGGTCATACCAGCTTCGAGAGCCGATTGCAATTCTTCCTCAAATTTCCGTAATTTATTCCGGGCAGCTTGCTTCCACTCATCTTCCCTTAATTTAAGTTTAAAGAATTAGTAATCGTCAGTTGGGGACTTTTTGTTTTGATTAAATACAAATAACGCTTGAGCAATGCTCTGTCATTGGAGCAAATGTAACGTTCTTGTTTGTAAACATAACTTTCCTATCGTTGCAGTGAGTGGTGGTCATGTTTATTTATAGCTTTAATTAGTTAATATGTTGTCAGAGATTTATCTTGATTGAACTTGAACCGGAATAGCTCACAATAACAATATGAATGTGGCGTATGTGGTTACCATACAAGACTGACATGAGATATGAATCCTTTATTTCTAACTTGATGTAGCTTTAAGCTTACAGACCTGCCATTCCGAAAATGCGCAAATTTAGGATTTTCATGGCTCATAATGATTCATTTGTTCAAAGGATCTGCTAATTTTTGACAGAAAATCTGTTACTTCAATACTTTTAACAATCGGTATGAGAAAAGATATAGCATACGTTGTGCTAGAAAACACAAACCAGGGGTCGTCATTTATTTTTGTCATCGTTGTCGATAACAGATGATCAGCCGAAAGAGTACGTTTCTTGAATTTGTAAAGTTATTATGGAGTTGAATTGATGCTCGAGGTTTGCATAAAAATTCAGTTTTTTTTCTGCAAATTGAGAGTCTACGCTTAAATTCAAAGCAAGAAAGTCCAGTGTTTCTTAGGTTCCCGTAAAACTTAGATCAATCCATTTGAGCAGCAGGTCTGGAATAGTACTCTGGCGCAAAAAACTAATTTACTGGAAGTTGATATATCAACAATTATAAATATAATTAGTCTCAAGTCTCCGGTTAGCACAACCTAATGTATTCACATCAAAAATTTAAACAAAAATAAAACCTCAAATTATGACTCGTCGTCCACAAGTAGTCAACAAAATCACGCTTAACACGTCGCACTCCGCATTTGTAAAAGTTCTCAAACGCTCCCTCAACAAAACGGAAAATCATTCCGCCCATACCAACGAATATAGTCAATACAATCAAATCGGCAATGCACTTGTTTCGCATCAATTTCGTTTCTTCCCATTCAACCGCATGATCCGATAACAGTTGTCTCCATACGACTCTACTTTCGATGAAAAAGAATTTGAGTAAGGACACGGTCGACATATTGTCGTCACAGTGTGGTTCCTTAATTGGAGCCGGAGCACTTTTAACTATCACTTCCTGTTGCTGTGGTGGCTTCTTCCTGAAGAACCTTGATATCCAACCCCATTTTGGAGGAGTCTCTTTCGTTTGAATATCATTTGACGGCACAGCAATGGGGGATTTGACATCATCGATCACTGGAAGCTTTGAAAAGTCTATTTCGTCGAAATCGCCTTCTCTAGATGAGCTGGACATAGCCGTTGACGATTCGTAGTCATCACATACTGGTGTATTGGGTGGTGATGATTCGTTATTTGGAAGTGGGATAATGACATCGATAGCAGCAGTTGTAGCTTTAGATGGAGACATCGTTCTCAGGTGAGCATCCTGTGGAGCAGTAAGTTTCAAGTCTCTAGGCTTCTTTAATATGGGACTAAGTTTGCCCAGCATTTTATCGGTCTCTGGATCGTGTCGTTGATGGTGTGCTTCGTTGCCAGTATCAAAAACTCGGTAGTGTTGTATGTGCTCGTCCGGTAGCTTGGCCTCCTCCTTCTTCCGTTCCATTCGCTTACGTTCGAAATCTTCTAATCGCCTGTACCGTATTCGATCCATTTCTCGTTTTTCTTTATCAAATTTTCGTTTTTCCAGTTCGAATTTACGGCGTTCCTCTTCAAAACGTCGCAAATTCCGTTCCAATTTGCTCAGTTCTTTCGATTCGGTTTCTTTCAGGTCCATTTGTCTTTTTGAGTAACTGTTGTCTCTGTCGAAGTGGTGCGGGGACGATCGTGAGCTCTCGCTTGACTCATCTTTTTGGCTAAAAATGAAATCGATGAGTTCCGTGGATGTTTTCGATCGATCATGGGGGATGAATCAAAATTCAATTGTGATTTTGCTGAGCTCATGGCTAAACATTAATGTGATCAAAAGTGGTTCGTGATCGGATTTAATTAACTAAATTTAGAAATTCTTTGGTCTGACGGTATGACCTAATTGGATTCGTCATAAAAATAAAACTTTCTTTTCATAATAAAAAAAATCTTTCATAATATTCAACGCGAAACACATCAGCACAAGCAAAACCATTCGATTTGAATTTCAATTCCAAATATAAAATCGTAAATACCGCGGCGATGACAAACTGCGATGTTTTACAGGTCGATTGCTAATTAATGTTTCTCCGTATTCTTGGTTTCCTTCTACACGGGGCGTTGATTGACTGCGAAAAGCAGACGTACCAATACCTTTATCGCGTCGGCTCAATATTTTACTTCGATGGATACTTATCCCTGGTCCGGTAGACACAGATTTCATTCGGGGCCGGGAATTGCTACCATTCTGTTCAGCCGTACTACTACTCTCATCGTCCGAATACTTTGTCTTAGCACCTCCACTCTTTATCGTTGGCTCCGGTGTCTTTTCACGGTGCTGACGAATTATTTTTCTTCGTCGTCGAACTACAACCGGACCGTCAATATTTTCACTCATCATTTCGTTTAATTTCAAATGCCCTACACTATAAATGACCAACACAACCTTGTATGCACAAATTATCGATTATGAAAATCCATCACAATCAATTAGAATTGTCGTTTAAATAACAAAATAAATTCAATTTCGATAGAGCCGATTTCGATTTTCATACTATCGTCGCCATGTTGGAAAATTACTAAACTTTCGCCTTCAATTTTCCGATGTAACATTTGAAATTTTTCATTTATTTTCTTTAAAATGAAGCAAAAAAAACCGACGATTTGTGTCTTCTTTTATCATATGAAATTATACCAAGACGCTATTTATAGCGCAAAAAAAACCTGTTGAAAATGTTTATTTATAAGTTTGAACTGTTTTGTGCACGTTTAACTGCTTGCAGAGATGGCAGTTGTACACTGGTCACGTTGTGTATAGTGTATGTAATGATGTGCAGAAAATGATTTAAAATTCGGTTTGAAACTTAGGAAAAACTATTCCCTCTCCCAACAAAAATTTTTCATTCAATAACAGATGTCGGAATTTAAAGAGATTAATAAGAAAACTGCGGTCAGTGACGAACCAAAACTTAAGAGGTTCCGAGCCTACGCTGAAATTGTAGCCTACATTTCTGCGTTTCGAAATTTTTGATCGCTGATATCTTTTTACGAGAGCCCTTTTTGAAAAATGTACGACCACATTTTCGAGTAAAAATATGTCAGCTTTGAATAATTTGCGATTTGCAATTTGCGCCCCTGAGCTTTTCGTCTCAGGTTAAGCAAAATTGGCATGTGCGAAGTTGTCTGTGAAAGTTTCATGTGCTTTGAGAAAACTGTACCGATGCCCCAAATTTGCATCAAAGGTACACTTTTCTCAAAGCACATGAAACTTTCACAGACAATTTTATTTTTTATTCAAAGCTGACATATTTTTACTCGAAAATGTGGTCGTACATTTTTCAAAAAGGGCTCTCGTAAAAAGATATCAGCGATCAAAAATTTCGAAACGCAGAAATGTAGGCTACAATTTCAGCGTAGGCTCGGAACCTCTTAAATTTAATTTTATGATAAATATTAGCCTCACTTTTTTAGATGATATCTTTCTGTGTTAGTGCCTAAGCAAACGTCTGATTTCTTTTAATATTATTAGGGGTAGGACTGGACAATTATTTTTTAAGGTTTTTTGATTATGTTACTAACCCTTAATCCTTAAACAAAAAGTGTTTCAACCATTATCTAGGAACTTTCTGATATTTTTGTTTTCATCCTATTCTGTTGGGAACTGCTTTATCCACAGCACTGCTCCTAGCATGAACACTGAATTGAAAAGTTGTAGGCTTTAGTTGTACGAGCCACCGCTTAAGATTGTTTCTGTTGCATATTTTTCCATATTCCATAGTTAAATACCAAAATTATGATGAAACAAATGAAATTAAAGAAATTTGAATTCTAGTTAGATGCTTTTGATAGTGAATGTGTTGAGTTAAGACACATTCACTAACAAAATCAAATTTGTCCTACGAGGTCGTCGAAGGAAAATGATTTTAGCCTGTTGCAGACGCATGACCAGTATAATTATCGAGTCTACTACTTCCATCACGACAGAGTAAAATAAACCAAGCAGGAGCAGACGACAAAAATACATTCAAAGGATTGACATAAATCCCGTTATAATCGTTTACTTATTCGTTTCATGCATTGTGCATCAAAATCAAAGGCCTATCAATTCAGATCCCTCGTCAAAATCAACTGCTCTTGCCTGGGTTAGTTTACTCTGCCGTGCTTCCATTGATCAAAGTATTTTTAATCGGTTGATTTGAAATCTTGTACTTCAATTATTTTAACATGCATCTTACTGTTAAAGAACCATATTATCCATAGCTTGTCATTATTTTTGTCGTCCCTATCGATAACAGATGAATAGCTGCATGTGACAGTTAAAGAACTCATTTATTGAGTTCACTGAATGGCACAAGCAAGGTTATAATGACGTCTGAGACTCATAAAATTAGGCACTCTGGAACTCTTTTTATTAAGTATTTGACTGATAGGACTCTATTTTCATGTCGTTAAATTCATTATTTTCGAATAAAAATATATTTTTAACCAAGACTCTAAGATTTTGTACTATCGAGACAAATCTGGACAAATCATTTTAATGAAAAGCTCAATGAAATCATCCAAGACCACATCTTTCGATTCGAACAATTTCGCATGCCGCATTCGATCCTAATTGAACTTTATATGCTATGTCTTCATATAGCATATCCAGCTATGTGGTGGCTAACCACACACACTGGCCACTACGAGTGGTTGAGTTAGGAACAAATTGAAACTTTATTTCAATTATGATTCGCTAGACTTATTCGTGTGCAAATCGGTATAGTGTTCCATAGAGCACTGTATCGAGTACCACTGTCGCCATGGCCTGATGAGAAATGGTATCTTTGAACTGCATATTAATGCAAAACGTCGAAAGAAGTATTTAATTATATCGCAGATCGAAACAGTGGTCGAAATGTCTTACTTTATATGCTGCTTTTACTGCTTGATTAAATAGAATTGATAATGCTTGCATTTCAATTTAATGTAGTTCAGCATTTTTGGATTATTATTAGACTGTAAAACATTAAATTGAATTAAATATTTCACACAGCTAATGTACACTAGATATATGTTACATAAAGCAACGATTGTCATGTTTAAAAAAAAGGAAACTTGACATTTGTGTGTGAGTCGGAATTTTCATTGATTTTCGGCATAGCACTGGACCAAGCACTAGAACAGATTTTTTTCCTCTTGGAAAATCGGTTCTCCTGCTTGGTTGCAAATGTAGGTATCTCTATAGGTCTGTTCCATCGTACAGCAAAAACGATTTTTGACAGGCCGAAAACGAACGACAGCATCCACAGAACGCTTTTGCGAACATTTCGTCATCAATATATTGTTGGTTATGTCTCTTTGGATGAAGTTTCGAGCTGAAATAACCTTGGAACAGACCTATTGATAGAAGTTATCGGTGTTATAATCGTAGGTGACGCATTCTTAGTACGCAAAAATCGTTTTACAAAAATTTGAAATGTTTTTTTTTTTGTAACTGGATTTGCGTCACTCTCCCGCTATGCTAACGCGTAGGTATGAACATCTCATCAACTTTACGATTATAATACTCGAGAAATAGAACTGATCAGAAACGACCATAACAAATTGAAATGACGATTCATTGTTTGTTGCAGATTACCGTTTTCCTAAGGAATCACGTTGATATGACCAATGTCGTATTTGATACCCCGGATAACCAACTCGATTCACGTATATCATAATATACTACGATGATTTTTACAGTGTGTCTCTGCGAATCAAGTACAAAATCTATTACGAACCAGCCGATGCGAAATGTCACAAGTGTCAAAATTTGTTTACAAAAAGGTCGACTTGTAGTTGTTTCTAAACAAAAGAACATAAAATGTACGTAAATTTCGTTAGTTTTTAATCATTTTCGATAAATCTCAGTCATTTAATACTCAAAGTAATATCCTGAAATGGATGCACTGTGCTGTGACTTAAGAATACCTAAACATCAAATAAAATCCACCAAAACCGACAATCGATTTGTTGTGTTAACGAACCGATCATGGCTAAAGTGTATAATTAAGCAGAAAAAAGTTGGGGATTTTCCCATCTATAATTCGGATCGATGGCCGGATAATAGCAAACAGAGCGATAAACTGGATACGTGGTTGATTCTCAATATTTCTGTAAGTTAATTACGGCAGCGTGAAACGTGAAAAAAACTTGAAAAAAAAATTATTTCCGTTCACCAGGTGATAGCTAAGGGCAATGGTACAAGTGTTTTCGCTCCATCTAATCAGCGAGATAGTGCGTCGAATGATACGCCTCTATGTTATTCTCAACTCATGCACTACATATCACAAACCAACTATCAAAATTTGTGGAAATTTGCGCATCACAAATACTCAAATGTTACGTCGCAGACATTCCATCAGCCGAATATCGGTAAAAATGTGGATAAGACAACGTTCAAACAAGTCTCATTCAATGATGTTCTGAGAGACATCATATCACGGATGTACAACGTATCGATTATTCAAATTCGATCAGAGACCAGCGTGGACAACACCGCTGCGCTCAACGATTTCACCTCATTCGACGCCCATGCCAATTTATGTGCTGCTATTGCGGCGCTAGAAACCGATTCCAGTTTCGTTATCTTTCACAGTTCCTTTATTGCCAACAATTTACTGGACTGTGTAACATACAGCCCAGCCGTTCTATCGAAGTCCTATAACAAACCGTTGTTTCTGATCTACCAGCTGCTCCAGTTAACAAATCATTTACATTCGCGTGGAATGTTCTTGGGTAACATACACCTATCCGACATGTACATGAAACAGAATCTGTGGCTGTACGTCTTTCCTCGTATTGATGCTTCCGTACTCGATTGTGATAAGGTTATACGCATGGAAGAGCAACAGAAAACTAACGATGAGCCGCGTACATCACCACTCAGTCTGCATGAACACTGTAAAATGTGGAGCCAAGGAAAATTGTCCAATTATGATTATCTGACAATACTGAACAACTTGTCGGGTCGACGATTGGGATGTCCACAGTTCCATCACATAATGCCGTGGGTTACTGACTTTGCGTCCAGGAATGGCAGCAATTGGCGGGATTTAAAGAAGTCTAAATACAGGCTGAATAAAGGCGATGCTCAATTGGACTTGATGTTCTCGCAATCATTGGAAAATGCAGTGCCACATCATGTGTCCGACATACTATCGGAAATCACCTATTTCGTGTACATGGCACGCCGGACACCGAAACATATTCTCTGCGAAAATGTCCGATCAAAGTGGATACCAGCCGAGTATCCCGTTTCCGTGCAACGACTTCAGGAATGGAGTCCCGACGAGTGCATACCGGAATTTTTCTCCGATCCACTGGTCTTTAAAAGGTATCACAGAGAGAAAAGTCGGTGTGACTGCGGTTCTCTAACATTTCCAATTTTTTGTCAAGCATTCACGAAGATTTGATGGACCTGGAAGTTCCGACATGGGCAACTTGTCCGGAAGATTTCATTGCAAAACATCGTGAAGCGTTGGAAAGTCAACACGTTTCCGAGCGTCTGCATCATTGGATTGATTTAAACTTTGGGTGAGTCATTCACTGGCCATTTTTGGTCTCAATTTTCCCACAAAAGTTCCGAATGTCGAGCGAGATTCATTTTGATGTTCAAATGTTCTTATGTTCAGATACAAATTGACCGGGTCCGCTGCAGTGAAATCGAAAAACGTTTGTTTATCAATGGTGGACGAACACACCAATCTCTCCGACCATGGTATCGTTCAGCTGTTCAACCATCCGCATCCACAGAAAAAATATCACACGCCATGGACATCCGATGTGCCGCCACGAATTTATTCACACCACGACTCCCGCCGTCTCACCAAAAGTTCTGAAGACATAACCAACTATCGTTATGCTGACCACGATAATACACAATCGGATAGCACCTGGAATCGAGATTCTGGCCAAGACGAATATTCGTCTAGCATTGAACGATCGGCCAGTTATCACATGAATGTGCAAAAATCGCAAAATCAAATTATTCTACCGAAGGATTACAGTCCTGTGGCAGCGCTCAATATTATTGAGAATATGGAACTGTTCATTAGCAACACGTTCCAGAAGAGCAACACTACCCATTCGAATGCATCAGCTTCAACTGACTCCGGAGACAGCAAAACGGATAAAAATCTCGTCAACAACAAAAAGATGTCACAGAACTGCAAACGATTAATTACCGAGCACTGTCAGCGTGACCTACAAGTCTTAGGATGCATCATAGTCGAGATCTTTTTAGCTCAAAAAATTCGACCGTTATCTGGACTGTGCTTGCAATCATTCGAAAAAAGGGTTGAGGTGTGTTCCAACGTGCTGGCGAGTAATCTTGACCTCGTTCCTAAATGTGTGCAATATCCAGCTTCGGTGTTGCTCAATAGCCAAGTAAACGAAATGATAACCGAAAGGGGTCTACCGCCACCATCAGCTCATCAACTTCTGCAACCATTGCTCAACAACATCCTCTTTCCGTTTCCAATAAGTTTCAACAAGGCCTACAGTCTGATAAAATCAATGGTCCAATTCGACGCAACCAGCAATTTACTGGAACTGTTAACATTTGCTGAGTGCAACGGTGACGTATCATCGGACACCAAAGAAAAAGCTCGACTGGCTTTTCATCGGAAAACAGCTGCCTGTAAGGTGAAGGCATGCGTGACACAAATAAAAGATCTTCTCGAACCCACTGCTTACGAGCAATTCAATGTGATCGAGATAATCCTGCCACACATAACGGAAATGCTGTTAAATGGCGAATCGGGCATCTTAGTCGCTTGGTACTTATTCGACGATCTGGCAGCCGCACTGGGTCCGAAATTAACTTGCGAACATTTACTGCGTCCCATTTTGCATTTATACGAAACCGATAACGAGGAGCGTTTGTATTTCCTGAACAGTAATTCCGATTACTCAATACAATACAGCTCCACAGCATCGCTGAAAAGTATGAAGGCTGTCAAACTGTACCATCACAGCTTTCTACAGCGGCTGATTATCCGCTTCGGTCTTCGGAAGTTCTTGGAGAATTTCATCTCGCCGTTGATTGAAGCTGTTGGTGGATACAAAGAAGTGGTTGATGTGGAACCAGACACTGCAACAGTTGACAAGCAAATGGAACTTGTCGAATCGAAAGAAGAAAAGGAGGATGAAAATCTGGACGTACAGCCGGATGTCTGTGCAGAGCAAGAGGAAATGTTTACGTTTGACGGTGAAATGGATAGAAACAAAGTGCCCAATCAAGACGAAAGCAACAACAGTGATAACATCATGAAAATTATGGATCAGTTTGACATTTCATCGGAAGGTGAGACAAGTATTTCAAACAAACTGACCACTAGGCACTAATGGTTGGTACATTTTACAGGTAGTCTACTCGAACTCCATCTCAACAATTCAACAGCAGAAGAAGCAATCGAAGGGCCGAAGGCTGAAAGTGCGGAAAAGGAGTCTAAAAGTGGCCCAAGGAATATTGGCCCAAAATCGCCCGATATCCCAATACCAACATTTCGCCGGAGTACCGAACTCAGCACAATTGATTGCGAGATCGGCAGCAATTCAAAGAAAATTGATCCGAATGAGTTGATGGCAACTGAACCGAAGAAGCCAGCAGAGACGAAAAAACTACTTCCCAACAAACCCGCCACGAACAACCACGAAAATCGAATATCTGAAATGAGTGCCGAAAGTTTAATTTGGCTGTCGTACCGGCTGGGACCGATTTTGACGGGCAGATACATTTCCCGAAATTTACTGAAAATGTTGACACTGTGCTACGTCGGCCAGGAGAATTTGATACCTCTGCCGTATCAAGACATCGAAAAGAAGGAAAATCTTTTGACATTTTCAATATCGAACGGAATCGTTGTGGGAGACGTTAATGCTGCAAAGGTTCTGGAATGTTTAACGTCAATGTCAGCATTGTACGGCGATCAATTTGTGCTGCTTCAGTACTTTCCGCATGTCAGCGAACTGATACTTTTGTGCAAAAAACGAATAACATCCAGCCTGGAAGGCGGTCTTATCAGCTCTCTGCAGCTGCTGAAATATTTGGTTCCATGTCTCACTGATGCCGTCATTATGGATCAACTGCATGTAATTGAAATTTCCTTTTCCAAAAACGTCTCGTCTCTTGACGGCAACATTTTTCGATCATTTTGTTGCAGGATGTGATTCTGAAGAGCATCATCAATCCGATAATTCGGCTGCTTGGGTCTAGTAAATGTCTGATGCCGAGCGGTTTCTTGGCAAGGGGAGTACTGGCACGGAAATTAATCGATGTGTTTTACGTCATTGCCGTTCGAATTGGTCCTGAGATGACGAGAGAACATTTATGCGTACCGGCTTTGCAGAGGTTAGTGTCTGAACTGTAAGGTTATGAATAGATCCAGTTTGATCTGACCTGAAGCTTGAAGAGAATTGACAGTTGATCGAGAAAATTCACGAAATAATTTTCACAAATCCTGGCTCTGCCTTACATAGTAGCATCAATTCTACTACTTCTTTCGCTTAGTGGTTGATGCAAAATCTTCTACTTCATTAGTTTAACCATCCATTTTATTATATAAGACGATACGAGCCAGAGCACAATGCTTATTTGTCGTCGTCGTTTTCAGTAACAGATGACTTGTCACTTCTAAAAGACTTTGATTACCTAGTTTGTGAATTAACAAAATTTTCCGATTTTTCTCAGATATTTTCTAATCTTCGACAAAGCCTATGGGATATCTGAACACTTCCGTAAAAGTGAACAGCGGAACAAGGTATGATACAGACCACTACCATAATTACAACCATCGAACGCATAACATTCAATTTCATTCCAGAACGACGACGCAAGTTCAAACTCATCGGACGATTCCAATTTTGTCGAAATTCGTCGAGGTACTGTTGCCCCTCGCGAATGGAGTATGACCAAAGGAGCTCCAATTCAAATTTCACTGGCCAAAGCGAAGGGTGACAGTTCAGTGGAAAGCATAACACCTCCTCCGTTAGCGAACATGGAAAACAGTTTTGCAACGTCAGTCGTCACCCGTGATAGAGAAGAAATTGTCGAAGTGTTCACTCCGAATCTAGCGCACGTGTCGTTTATTCCGTTCCTGAAATTTCTCGGCGAGGCCACAATGAATCAAGTCGTCAAGAATATTTCGCTGATTTTGAATCTATGCCACGAATTCGAGCAACCCGACTGCAAATTGGATCAGTACAGAGAGTTCGATCTGTCATCGTCAAGCAAATTTCGGGAATATGACGATTCCGTCGACGATCAGTATTCGAATAGTTTCGGGACAACGGTTGTCGGAAATCGCATCCAAGTGAAACGTGCAATTGAATCGGAAATCGCACCGACTGAAATGTTGGACTTGGTCGCGTACAAGTACGAGCAAATTAACACGGCCCGACATTTGACTGGACACTGGACGATATATTGGGAGCATGAAATTGGATTGTCCGAGAAGGATTACAGTTTCAATTTGAAGCAGATCAAACTGCAGTCATTCGTCGGCCATTCCAATTCAATCAGATCGATTTGCTGTTTGGATAATGAAAACAGTTTTATGTCGGCATCCAAGGACAAGACCGTCAAACTTTGGTCGATGCGAAATCAGGGCGATGGCAAAGAAATATCGTCCTGTCAATTTACGTATACCAAGCATCGAAAGTCAGTTCATTCACTCGCATTTCTAGAATCCTTACGGCTGGCCGTGTCTTGCGATTCAGGTGTACATCTGTGGGATCCGTTCGACGGTTCAATACTCAGTCAATTAGACTCGCACAAGCTGACGCCAATAAGTGTAGTGAAAACGTTCCCAGCTCCCAGTCCTCTCATACTATGCGGCACTGCTGAATCAACAATCAAGATAATCGATGCTCGAACCTTCGCGTATGTAAATGAATACAAATGTTTTAATGACCGAAACTGTGGCGGTGGAAGTGTTCGGTGCTTGTGTATATCGCCGAACGGTAAATGGGTGGCGATTGGTCTGAGTTCAGGTCAAATATGTGTTTTTGATGGGCTATCTGGAATAATTCTGGCTTCTTGGAGTTACCATGGGGAGTTGTTGCAGCTAGTTTTGACTAATGAAACGCTTATCAGTACTAGTCTTGATCATAGCATTTGCGTTTGGAAAATCGATGGGAAATTGCTGTTTCAACTCAAGTAAGTCAAAAGGAAGATGTGGGAAATCGTTTTTCTTCATTCGAAAAACTAATTTATTTTGCAGAAGTCCAGCCGAGCCTGTACATTGTTTACTGAAGAACGAAAAGGAACTGGTTTTCGCTACACCAAATAATCGAATTGGAGTCTATCCAGCAATTGAATCAGGTAGTTCGTATTCAATAACAAAACTTAGATCTGAAAATTTCAAAGGCGTGGTGACTAGTATATCACTTCAACCGTTGAACAGAACATTGCTGATTGGAGGTGATAACGGTGTAATCACTTTGTTTTGTTAAGTGTAACTTTTGTCATTCAATTTGAGGAAATAAAATGAGGCTATTTTGAACAGAAGATCCGAATGAATTTTCATGTTAGAACATCACTTGGTTGTGCGGCCAAAATTTTAGAAAAACGTTGGGAATGATTAGGAATTAGTCTAATCTCAAACTACAGTCCACAACATCTCAAATGTCTCATATCTTATGATTTCCACGTTTTCAATGAATTCCACACATCAGTGCAAAGTCTTGGCTTACGCATTTTCACTTATGTCTTTAAGCTGAATTAAATTAAATTTGAACTCACAAATTGTACACAAACATTAAAATTAAATTTAAAGAAATCAATTAGAAAATGCAAAACTACATTGAAATCACAACACAACTAACTGACAGTTGCACATTGAAAAAAAAATCATGTACCAAGGCATGTCCATTGAAAGGTGAGGGTTAAATTCAAGTTTAAATAAATGCATCTCAGCTATTTTATCTGACAAAAATTTCACAACATTTTCATAGTGACAGTCATTAAAAGATTTCATTTGCACCATCCATAAGTCTTGTCAATTTCTGAAACCACACAATTTTTACATTTCGTTCTGCTTTCTTTGAAAATTCATAAATTCATAATGCCAAAATAGCTTTGTTCCAAATAACTGTAAACACGAATTTTTTTCGGGCCGAACGAGCACGATTTCATCCATAGAGATCGGTTTCATATAAATATTGATGAGGTTGTATCTCTATGGATGAAATTCGACAATCATATGGCCTCGGAATAGGATTGTCGTGTGACGTCTAATGAAACCAAATAAATTACCGCATCGACTTAGATTTTTAATTAGATGGTTGCGCGATTCACTGTCACAGTAAACGAGA
Source organism: Bradysia coprophila (assembly GCF_014529535.1). Classification (NCBI taxonomy): domain Eukaryota; kingdom Metazoa; phylum Arthropoda; class Insecta; order Diptera; family Sciaridae; genus Bradysia; species Bradysia coprophila. The sequence goes on from NW_023503375.1 coordinate 2,379,384, forward strand.
AAAAGAAATGACCGCAACTGTGGTATTATTTGTATTTGGTGAATTCCTCGCAGCTGTCACTTCTTTTTTGCGTTAATGTCACAACGAAGAATTCAACTTACTTGAAACACAACACACCAGCGACCATTTATTTTTGATTTAATGTCATCACGAAAAAAGGCTGTTGGCGCAACCTCCTAATATACAACCTTGGCAACCACAGCGGATCATACTGATACAGAGTGTGAGCTGTGTGGAATGTGTGGAATTCATAAGATATGAGACATTTGAGATATTGTTGACTGTACGTTTTCCTGATTTAAAAAAAATCATTTCCTGCCCACTATTCTCTCGAAGTATGTCGAAAAGACTAACAAGGCTTAAGAGGCAACGACGCTTTGCTGGTGCTTTTTAAATTCTGGATTTTAGTTTACTTTTGATGTTATCTATCCACCAGAATCCTTTTTCAAAAATGTACAATCGCAATAACGACCACGAATTTGTTCTTTTTCAATAGAATATAGATTTGGTTGCAGCAGTTTGACCAGCTCTGAGAAAACTGAACAGTTTATGAAAATTTCGGAAGGCTGCTGACGGGTACAACCAAATCTAATTTTTATTTAAACTACACATTCGTGGTCGCTATTGCGGTCGGATAAAAAAGGATTCTGGTGAAAATATATCATCAAAAATGAAATACGAGACACGCAAATGTAAGCTACAATTTTAAACAAGTATCGATGCCTCTTAAGAGCAATGAACCCTTTGCAAATTTGTAGGCTTTAGGCGGAAGAATATTCGTTTTTTGATAATAATAATTTCTCTGAACCAAAATCGTTTTTTGAAAAAGTAAAACCAAAGCACCTAGCAGGGTAATAGAAAAAAATAAAGTAGTACTTTAATCGAAGTATGCGAATATTTCCATACCTTTTTGTTCATAATGTCATTGTAAAATTACCATTAAGGCTGCTAATGGTATTATTGGTATCAAAAAACTACTCTATTTGACGTGTAAAAACCTCTATTACCCTGCTGGGTGCTTTGGTAAAACCAATGAAGCAAGCAATTTGTGTTAATTTTGAAGGAAAAATTGGTGTGTGGATGATAACTTATCCCACTTGGAGAAACCTGAGCAGATTACATAAATTTACACAATCAACAAAGGTTTATCCAAGTGGAGCGAGTGGTGCGTGCTTTGCTTTATTGGTTTTACTTTTTCAAAAAAACGATTTTAGTTCAGAGAAATTATCAAAAAACGAATATTCTTCCGCCTAAATGCAGGCTAAAAATTTGCAGAAGATCACTTGCTCTTAAAGAATCGTAAATAGTATTTTTTGCCATGACATTGTTTAAATCGACTCTCCACCGTGATGCGATGACGGTACATTTTGGGCCAAATGAAGAAAAATATAGGACCTGTCGTCTAGCTGCAAAGTTGACACTTGTTAAAATGTTCGATTTTATGGGCCTTTTTTAGCAAGTAAATTATCAGCTGAAAAGTTGTGACATTTGTGATCATAAATAAAGTATGCAACTCGTCACACCCGTTGGTCTTGTTTTATTCCAAAAATCACCATACAACTTCGTAAAAAGTTTTTTTTTCGAAATATCTCGGTAGTCTACATCTATGAATATCTCTAAGATCACCACTCCGGTATAGCCCTACTCCGAACTTAACCTCAGGAATCTCAATACTCGTCGAATAAAAAATCCATTCAGAGTTACAAGAACTATCGTGTTATCAGGCGACTATCTCTAAGATCTCAAGCATCTTCGAACTTAACCTCAGCAATTTCATTCCTCGTCGAGTGAAAAAAGTTTTGGGAAATTCGTTGAGAATTCAAGGAACGGATAAAGTGTGACAAGTATTTAAGATTTTTGGTCATTACAGTCATGCATTTTCAAACATAGAGAAAATTTTGTGACAAACATTTTCGATTGATTTTACTCCGTAGGACCCTGACTTTCACTCAAGGGAATTAATTAAGTTCATGTTATTTTACACACACTCCACTCTTGAACCGATTAAAGAAGAGAAACAGCAACGATCGTGTCTAAATTTAAGAATTTCGGTTCAAAAATATCAAAAAAGAACGAAATTACCAAATCTACAATTAACATCCGATCATAAACGCTCGTCAAATTTATAAATTGCCTCCCATTAATTTAAGACAAAAAATTATTAGTTTTCTGGAGGAAAACATAAACGAAAAAAGTGTTTGGCTTGGACACTTTAAAATTAATTTTCGGACGAAGAGAGAGAAAAAAAGAAACGGAAAACAATAACATTAAAACGACTACGCATTTTCGTAAATATTTTTTTTTGCAGTAAATATCCACTTCAATATATTCAAGTAGATCAAAAGGTTGAAATATTAATACACTTGTCAGCATAAATTAACATAAAAAGGTGTACCTTCAAAATATCAAAACGAGAAAAAGAACATGATAGAGCCGATCGTAAATTGACGTGGTTTTTTCGTATAGAAAAGAAAATGTCATCATTGACACTGTTTTATGTTATAATGTTCATAGATGTTTAGATTGATACAATTGAGTTGCGGTAAAATTAATTACAAAGAGTATGGGACAACAGAAATAAATGAAGGGGAGCTATATGATCTAGATGATCAGAATAAGATTGTGGGTTTGCTCTTTTACAGATAGCTGTATCTATTATGGACTAGGTCACACCTTTTGGGCAGGTCAGGTCCCTTGAATGACACTTTTCTAAATGTATTTTTGACGTACTCATAAAAACTTGTCAAATTTAATGCATATATATTTACTATATTAATGACTCCACGTAAATGACAGGAAAATTTTGACAAAAAAAATCTTTGAAAACCATTGAGCGTAAAGTGGAATGAGCTTTGACACAGCCCTGCTTCTAGCATGAACATAGAAAATATTCGGAGGCTGATGAAATCACAGTAGGCACTGCGTTTCTGTTGTACAGATAGATGACTTGCTTTCGTTGTATGAGTTAAAACATACAATACTAACAATACTAAGCGGTAGCTCGTATCACTAAAGCCTCCGAATTTGACGCTTGTCAATTCAGTGTTCATGCTAGTAGCAGTGCTGTGGTTTTGACCACTTTTTGAGTTCTTAATTTTCTTATAAATTTTCAATTTGCAAGATTTTCATTCAACCGTAAATCGTAAAAAAAAATATGACTCATGTAGTTTACGGCACTCGCTTCGCTCTGGCCCACTCGTATGAGCTGTCTATTATTCTGTTTGATTGCCTTTTTTTTTTTTTTATAATTGTTCGTTTAATCAAATCAAGTTTATACAGTTTGTTTACAAATAATTCTTGTTAAAAATAAATTTACAGTCTGCCAGACTTTTCCAAATTTATGTATGAAATTTCATCATTTTAAGTAATACTAGACTTAAAAATTTAAAAAAAAATTGAAATTTAATTGGAATAAATGAAATTGCAATAGGTTCATCACCTTGTAGATTGAAAAAAGCACGAAAAACAATCAATATTCTAAATTTTTTTGTGTAAATACTTAACCTAGGGTTACAACAAAGTCTGTTGTGATCAAATCAAATTTGAAAGAAATCGTAATTCTCATAATCAGTTCGTATACAGTGGTCATTTTGGTGATACGAAATTACAAATAGGGATGCGGTTGTGTCTATAATGACAATAGCTTGGAATTATGGCCTCCTAACAGCGAGTGGGGAGGTTTATAGGTACAGTTAGCAATTCTTTCTGCTGAAAAACTGCCAAATTCACTAATAACGTTGTTATCATGTGAATACGTCTTGCTAAGCATATTCTTAGCCAAATCGTACAGGTGTACGTTAAGCCTCGGCACTTTCGTAACTTTGTGCAGTTCTTCAGTAGATAAATACTTAAAGTTTGTTCTCGATCTTCTGAAATTGATTGCCATACGTAGGCATCTATTTTCAAAGACTTTTAACCTCCTAATCAAGTACTTTGGCAAACTATGCCAAACCGCGACGGCATAAGTTAGAACCGGCCTCAATATGGTTACATAGGTTTTAACTTTAACTTCTTGCGAAATGCCATTATTGACTTTCATGATGGGATACAGTTTATGTAAACCGGTGTTAGCTTTCAGAAGCATCCTGTTCACATGTTCGTTGTGTTTAAGGTTTGGTTGAACGTAGTAACCCAAGAAACGAACGCTATCCTTGAAAGGGATTTTTGTGCCATTCATTTCAATGCCACAAGCTTTTTCATTTTTGGGACGCCCGCGGTTGGATCTCTGAATGAAAAGAGCTTCAGATTTTTCCACATTTACTCTAATTTTCCAAATCTGATAGTATCTGTGCAACTTGTGAAGGTGGCATTGTACATTTGACTTAGCTCTGCTCAGGGATAATCTCGTAGAAAAAGTACTTGTATCATCTGCAAAGACGGTCAGAGTAGTGTTCATATGCGTCGGCAAATCAATCATGAAAATGATAAAGAGTAAAGGTCCTAGTATGGATCCTTGCGGTACCCCATCATTCACTGTTATTGGGTCGGAGAGCTGGTGTCCCAACTTAACTCTGTAACTACGTCCTTTGAGGTAGGAGAAAATAATTCTGATGAGATAATCAGGAAACTTCAAGTTTATCAGTTTATATATGAGTCCTTCAACCCACATAGTGTCGAAAGCTTTTTCAATGTCTAGAAAAGCGGCTATAGTAAACTTCCCATCGTTAAAACCCATTATTGCTTCTTCAAATAACCTTATGAGAGCATGAACGGTAGAGTGCTTGCTCCTAAAGCCGAATTGGCTGTTTGGCAATAAGGCATTTGTGTCGCAGTATTGTAATATTCTTACATGCAGGACTTTTTCGAGTACTTTACTCAAACTGTTCAATAGACTAATGGGTCTAAAAATTTTTGCCTCGTTAGCGGGCTTGCCTGGTTTGGGTATCGGTATAACATGGGCTTCCTTCCATGAATCAGGGTAGTATCCTATGCTCAGAATACAATTAATCAATTTAGCGAGGAATTCGAGTGCAGACCTGGGAAGCTTTTTCAAGACAATATTTGGGATAGCATCCGGTCCATACGACTTTTTATTTTTCAAATTTTTAAGAATTATTCTAATTTCCTCAGGATCCGTCAAACGTAGCTCAAACAAATTTGACGATGACTTCTGAGAGAAGGAGATTACTTCAGACAGCACAAGCGCATCAAAATCTGGATCTCCCATAACTCTATTTTGTTTGTGGATCTCGTCGTACACTTTTGCAATAGCATTTGCCTTATCAAATGGATTACTGATAAGGGAACCATCACTTGCCTTCAGCTCAGGCACTACTTTTCTACCATCACCTAGGAGCTTGCTTATATTCTTGTACATCTTTGTATTTGGTCTAATCTGTTTCAACTTATTCATCAGAGTTTCGGAGTTTCTTTCATCAATACTATTCTTAATTGTCATGGCTAGGCTTTTGATTTCCCTTTTTATATCAGGATCGTTGTGTGTATCAAAGTGAAATTATGGAGACAAATTTTTTATTTAACATGATGTTTGGGGACACTAAATTTTTCAGGGACGTCCCCGAAAGAAGAGCTATTTATTGAGTTTTTTGAGGACATTAGAACGGACGACCACTACATTAAATAAGCGGCCGATGATCACAAGCATTTTAGGGATACCAATGATGCACGATTTTTTCGATATTTTCATTGCCAAAACGAATTTTATAATTGATTATGTTGAACCGTCAGTTAAATTTCCCCTTTTACAAGCTATTACGAATAAGGCGACAGCTAGAGTGGTTTAGAGTGACTGGCTGGTGGTTTAGATTGACTGGCGGTTGCTTTAGAGTGACTGGCGGTTGCTTTAGAGTGACTGGCGGTTGCTTTAGAGTGACTGGCGGTTGCTTTAGAGTGACTGGCGGTTCCTTTAGAGTGACTGGCGGTTGCTTTAGATTGACTGGCGGTTGCTTTAGAGTGACTGGCGGTTGCTTTAGAGTGACTGGCGGTTGCTTTAGAGTGACTGGCGGTTGCTTTAGAGTGACTGGCGGTTGCTTTGGAGTGACTGGCGGTTGCTTTAGAGTGACTGGCGGTTGCTTTAGAGTGACTGGCGGTAGGTTAAGATTGACTGGCGGTAGCTGGCGGTTGGCTTATAGTTACTGACGGTTCATAAAAGGATGAATTTCGTTGATTTTTGCCTACATTCTCTTTATGGCATTTAGTAAGAGGGTGAATAATCAGTGGGGGTTGCTTTAGAGTGACTGGCGGTTGCTTTAGAGTGACTGACGGTTGCTTTAGAGTGACTGACGGTTGCTTTAGAGTGACTAGCGGTTGCTTTAGAGTGACTGGCGGTTACTTTTGAGTGACTGGCGGTTGCTTTAGAGTGACTGGCAGTTGCTTTAGAGTGACTGGCGGTTGCTTTAGAGGGACTGGCGGTTGCTTTAGAGTGACTGGCGGTTGCTTTAGAGGTACTGGCGGTTGCTTTAGAGTGACTGGCGGTTGCTTTAGAGTGACTGGCGGTTGCTTTAGAGTGACTGGCGGTTGCTTTAGAGTGACTGTCGGTTGCTTTAGAGTGACTGGCGGTTGCTTTAGAGTGACTGGCGGTTGCTTTAGAGTGACTGGCGGTTGCTTTAGAGTGACTGGCGGTTGCTTTAGAGTGACTGGCGGTTGCTTTAGAGTGACTGGCGGTAGCTGGCGGTTGGCTTATAGTTACTGGCGGTTCATAAAAGGATGAATTTCGTTGATTTTTGCCTACATTCTCTTTATGGCATTTAGTAAGAGGGTGAATAATCAGTGGCGGTTGCTTTAGAGTGACTGGCGGTTGCTTTAGAGTGACTGGCGGTTGCTTTAGAGTGACTGGCGGTTGCTTTAGATTGACTGGCGGTTGCTTTAGAGTGACTGGCGGTTGCTTTAGAGTGACTGGCGGTTGCTTTAGAGTGACTGGCGGTTGCTTTAGAGTGACTGGCGGTTGCTTTAGAGTGACTGGCGGTTGCTTTAGAGTGACTGGCGGTTGCTTTAGAGTGACTGGCGGTTCCTTTAGAGTGACTGGCTGTTGCTTTAGATTGACTGGCGGTTGCTTTAGAGTGACTGGCGGTTGCTTTAGAGTGGCTGGCGGTTGCTTTAGAGGGACTGGCGGTTGCTTTAGAGTGACTGGCGGTTGCTTTAGAGTGACTGGCGGTTGCTTTAGAGTGACTGGCTGTTGCTTTAGAGTGACTGGCGGTTGCTTTAGAGTGACTGGCGGTTGCTTTAGAGTGACTGGCGGTTGCTTTAGAGTGACTGGCGGTTGCTTTAGAGTGACTGGCGGTAGGTTAAGATTGACTGGCGGTAGCTGGCGGTTGGCTTATAGTTACTGGCGGTTCATAAAAGGATGAATTTCGTTGATTTTTGCCTACATTCTCTTTATGGCATTTAGTAAGAGGGTGAATAATCAGTGGCGGTTGCTTTAGAGTGACTGGCGGTTGCTTTAGAGTGACTGACGGTTGCTTTAGAGTGACTGACGGTTGCTTTAGAGTGACTGACGGTTGCTTTAGAGTGACTGGCGGTTGCTTTAGAGTGACTGGAGGTTGCTTTAGAGTGACTGGCGGTAGGTTAAAATTGACTGGCGGTAGCTGGCGGTTGGCTTATAGTTACTGGCGGTTCGTAAAAGGATGAATTTCGTTGATTTTTGCCTATATTCTCTTCATGCCATTTTGTAAGAGAGTAAATAATCAGTGGCGGTTGGTTTAGAGTGACTGGCGGTTGCTTTAGAGTGACTGGCGGTAGGTTAAGATTGATTGGCGGTAGCTGGCGGTTGGCTTATAGTTACTGGCGGTTCAAAAAGGGATGAATTTCGTTGATTTTTGCTTCTCTTTATGGCATTTAGTAAGAGGGTCAATAATCAGTGGCGGTTGCTTTAGAGTGACTGGCAGTTGGTTTAGAGTGACTGGCGGTTGCTTTAGAGTGACTGACGATTGCTTTAGAGTGACTGGCTGTAGGTCAAGATTGACTGGCGGTAGCTGGCGAACCGCCAGCCACGGTAAGCGAACCGCCAGCTACCGCCAGTCACTCTAAACCAACCGGCACTGATTATTCACCCTCTTACAAAATGCTATAAAGAGAATATAGGCAAAAATCAACGAAATTCATCCTTTTACGAACCGCCAGTAACTATAAGCCAACCGCCAATCACTCTAAAGCAACCGCCAGTCACTCAAAACCAACCGCCAGGCACTCTAAAGCAACCGCCAGTCACTCTAAACCAACCGCCAGTTACTCCAAACCAACCGCCAGTTACTCCAAACCAACCGCCAGTTACTCTAAACCAACCGCCGGCTACTGGCGGTAGCTAGCGGTGGTTGGCTGGTCCATTTTCATTAGCCGGCGCTGACCGGCGTCTCAATTTAGTACAAAAAAACAACAAATTATACTCCGAAAATATGAAAAAAAATGAAGAAACTGCCAGGGCTTCTTGTGGAGTGGTTTCCGCGCCCCAATTCTTGTTGTCCCCAATAAATACAACTTCAATCCCTATTAAACATTGTAAAATAAACAAATTAAATGAAATAACTTAGCTTAGTCTAAAAGCTTGGCGGCCGGTTTTAAAGACTTAGCGGTAAGATAAAATTGCTTGGCGGTCAGTTTAAGCGACTTTGCAGTCAGTCTGAATAACTTGGCAGTCAGTTTGAATAACTTGGCGGTCAGATCGAATAACTTGGCGGTCAGTTTAAATAGCTTGACGGTACGCCTAAGAATTTGGCGGTCAGTTTAAATGTCTCGACGGTTGACTTGGCTGCTAGCTTATATGACCGTATGATAAAATTGCTTGTTTAAATAACTTAACAGTCAGTTGAATTAATTTGGCGGTCAGTTTAAATAACTTGGCGGTTAGTTTGAATGTTTTTAGGTAGGTCTAAAAACTTTGCGGTCCGTCCTAATGACTCGGATGTCAGTTTAAATGGTTCGGCTGTCAGCTTAAATAATTCGGCTGTAAGTCTCAGAACTTTGTGGTCAGTCCTAAGTTTTTTTTTTAAGGAGGGATCGGGCTTACTCTTTTATTAAAACTGGTCAATTCTGGCCAACCATCAATTTTACTCTGATTTTCTTAGCCTAAACATTGTGAATTTTTTACAGGTATCCGTTGTAAGTTTTTTCTGTGTTATGTTTTTTGTATTAATTTGCATATTACAGTTCTATCATTTTTTCATTTACACCTGAAAGTATACTGCGCATGGAACTCCGGACTTTGTGCCATGCTGCTGAGTGGTATTTTTTGAACACTTGATGTTCATTGGTACGATGATTAGAGTATCCCTTATCCTTAAAACCCTGTTTCACAGACATTAACAATAAGTACAAATATACCAAATGAACTCTCATATCAACAGCTACGCTTTTCAACAATATTTTCATTCACATTCTAATCAGAAAAAAATTTTGATTTCGCTTTACCCTACGTGTACTACAGAGCCTACACTTTGATGCACATTGTTTTCATATTTTACTCCATCATATAATTAATTCTAATTTCTCAAATTTCTCAAAGATTTCTCAAATTCTCAAATTTTAAAAAAAATTCTCTAAAATTTCTCAAAAATAGTCCCTGGTTATAGCTTATAATCGACGAGCGGTCAACTATAACCAACTCGCGAGAACACCTACAAATTGAATACAACTCAAAAATCGTCAGCCGAAATCACTTGTCATTTGTTTACAAATGATGTTCAACTAATCAAAGCAGTCATTGCTTTATATTACTTTCTATACGCCAAATTAAATCGTTCTATCTTTCGGATTAGTTGTCGAAGAAACGTAGTCGATTCTTTAAAAATAGTGAAATGGACGTGAATAAAATGAATTGGTGTTTGAAAAACGGGAGTAGTGGCACAAAGGAGAAGTTAGTGGCACTGCTTTCTAATATTAACTCCGTGATTGGTGACGAAATGGTATTGTTTTTAATGTTGAAGTTTTGATCACGTTTCTTAAAGAACAATTGTCTTAGAAAAAAGGAAATCAATCTTCGTCTACCGATTTTGAATCATTGGTCGATGATGCACATTCTTCGGGTTATTTTTTGAATGGAAATCGAAATGTGGCCACCACTGTGGATGCTTGTCGTTCACAGTTTACTTACAAACATAATATCAATGACGAAGCTGTGAAAAATTTTGAGCAGGACGCTGCTTTGATCGAATTGGAAACTGCACATTTTCCTGGTGGTCAGGAGGTCTTTGACGAAGAGGTATGTTAAATTTATCGGTATATTGATTTACATTCCTAATGTTGATCAAGATTCATTACTTTAAAATCCTCAACTCCATCCATGCAACACGCTCATATTTTGGTGTACTCTTAGATTCGAATACTTCTTTCTCATATTATGTATCCGCATGTATCCATCGTCACCTATAGACTGATTTTTTCAGTTATAGATAACCTCAGATTTAGTTATTTAAATTGTTGCTTAAATTGAGATATTTTCGTCTCAAAAAATAAAGAAACTTCGTACATATAGCAAGGGAGAGCTTCTACTATAATTATTTGAAAGTCACTACCTTTTGATTGTTTTTCCAACTGAACTTGAAATCAAGTTAAATATGCGGGCTAGTTTTAAGTAAACCGCAAATTTCACATATAATCTATATAGGTGCATGATATGTGTCTCGTATCACGTGCGGATGTTTTAAATAATTCTTTAGACTAAGTGCGTATCATGCCCAAAAATTTTATGCATGAATCTATTCTTTAGTTCGAACAAAATATATTTAATTCCCATTTTTTTAAACCATGGATGGATCAACTTGCATCTATACATTAATAGTAGACGTCAACATTCATTTTTAACTTTTATTTATAAAATCTTTTTTGTTTTCATTAACTGGAAAATTGAAATAGTACAACGGTGTAAATTAAATGTAAACCCAACCGTTTGTATTTCTTGTTTCGATTAAATACATTGAAATTAAACCAGCTTAAATAAAATTTTAGGCAAATTCAGACACCTCGTAGAAGTAGTAAACGATTGTGGACTTCTATTCAATTGCATATTATATTTACGACAGTAGATAATGTATTTCAAATGGAACCACGAAACTTTAACTTTCGACCTGACAGGAAACGAATGATAATTGCAGTTTCGGCTGCAGCATATGGTCTGTCTTTAATACAGTGTCTAATCGTGCCAGTTATCTGTGAAATGGAAAGCCACCATTCTTTACTAAAAATCAGATCACATTCGAATTATCACTTGAAATTCTACGAGATGTTTGAGTCAATTTCACGTGAGCTGAACCTGACTTGTTCCGAGCCTTAGCTGCGACTTTTAGTGTGAAACGTAGATTCTCGCTAGTGTATCTGCATCTGCTTGATCCCACTGAAACATGTATTCAGATCAACAAGTGGCTCAGCGCAAAGACAATCTTTTTGAATTAGCGTCCGTTTCGAGTCGAAACTTTCTACTGAAAACGGACGTCACTGGCCAAGAAAAGCGCGGACGTTCTTTATGGCAAAGTTGCTATAAATTGCATACATCCGTTTTTAGCACACGAAATGTGACGATTCTATTTCTAAAATTACTAATCATAATAAACCACATTTCCCTAAGAGTCTTACACAAGGACTCAACGTGTCATAGGTCACGTTTATGGACAATGTTAATTATTATTGTGTGTTCAATAAATAAAAACTATTTTTTTGCCTTACATATTCTGCAGTGCACAAGGTTATTCCTTGAACGGAAATCGAGTAATTTGGAGTGTTATTGGCAATGCCATTTAATGGAGAGTCCAATATAAAATAAGAATTAAGGACATCGGAAACTCTTATATCGTAATTTTATTATCATAACATTTGACATTATAAAATGTTCAACGTAGTTCAAATCTACGCTATCTTTTGTTAACCGATGTCTGCAACATTCATATCTGATATTATTATTCCCTATGGGATTGATTTGTAATTTAATGATAGGAATCGAATCGTTCAGCAGGTACATTCAGTTACTCAAATTAATTAAGTTTTTAGATGTCTAGCAAAAGAGACTAAGATTCCATCTTCACTTGGTTTATTTTTGTAAAAAATGCATCATACGTTCTGTGTGCTAAAACCGCATTTTTAAGTGCGCTGACAGATTTAGCGTAAGTTGATGCCTCAACATAGCGTTATCGCTCAAATAAAAGTACAAAGGGTGGTCATTTCTCCCACGCTTTCAACCGTGTCATTCCCTTTTCTCTTTCACTGCACGTAAATATGGGATACCCTTAATTGCCAGCTTACTACTTCTAACTGGAATCCTGAGTGTGATCAGTATAAATTGTTCATTATCTCTTTACAGGAAGGTGATTTCTTGAGCGGAAATCGATTAATTTTGAGTGCCGATATTGATGTACATTTGAGTGATGCTAATGTTTTAGCCGATCAACATGTCGCCGGTGAAGTAGTAAGATTATTCCTTCTTTCAAATTATAAAGTCGTCAACTCAATTACTCAATTATTTTTACAGCTTGTGAGCATGGACAAGCAGAAAACTGATTCAATCGAGTCGAAAATTGATAACTCACAAGTCGCGGATGAAGAGGTAATATAATTTATGAAAAATCTCTAACTACCAAAAGCCTACTACTTTCTAAAATTGTTAATACGATTGCCTATCTCTATTCCAAATTTTTATTAAATTTTCACTTTCTCGGTATTTTAAGAAATCTGATTTGTCACAGAACACTTATTTTTCTCTAGCGACCTAGAAACAATGTTTCAAAAGTTCATGGTTTAATTGCTCGTCATTTAAAATGCTGTTGTCATCAATTGTAAAGTACTCTCATTTTTAGCATGAAACCAATACTCTCTATAGAGAGTATTGATGAAACGCATTCATATTCTGTTTAGCTCTCCGCGTGCGGTTCAAATTGGTCCCTCAATCGTTTCAACCAATGCAAGCCCTCAATTCAGGGGAGAGATAAAATAGAGAATTGCGTTCCGGTACTTACTACAACTGCAATAAGTCTTTTGTTTTAAGTTTTTTGCAATTCTGTGACGGAAATCAACCATCAGTTTCAGTGTGATTAGTTTTACGATTGTGATTTCTATTGATGTCGTTTACTAAAAAGTTGTGCATTTTAATTGGAACTATATCATAAACTAAATGGTATATTTCATGAATAGAAAAAACGTTGTATCTTATCGGTTCATATGATGGTATTTCCTCGCACTAGATATTGATGGTCGGGGCGAGGCGATACTCAACCTTGGTATAAATAACTATTATGACACGGTTTTATAATTGTAGTAAGACAAACGACTCATCGCCTATAATTTCGAAAAGGTTTTTTACACAAAAGATTTTGAGGAGACTGTCATCTTCACTTTTTTTTGTCAATACGGGGCTTGTCTCTTGTCAAATCAACAATAAAATGTTTTTATTTTATTTAAGTTTTGTTCGTGACCCTTCATGTTTAAGGGTTATTCTTTGAATGGAAATCGATTAATTTTGAGTGTTACAAAAACTCTACTTTCAAAATCTATGTTCTGTTATTATGTTGTGCCAACGCGTAACGTTCTCGTGAATTTAAAAGAAATGTTTCTAAGTATTTACGATTTAAGTTCCTCAAAATGTTTCTATATATCCATACACGTAAAAGTGACTTCCGGGTACATACATTTCCCGATGGGTCTGTTCGGCAGTGGCTCGATTTCCCGGTAACCAAATTTTTACAAAGGTATACCCGGTATACTGGATATCAAGGATACACGTAATTTGCCACACGCGCGAAGTACTAGGGGCTTCTCGCTTTAATATGGCTTTTGTAATTGATAGATATCGAAGTAGACGGTAATTGCAAAGCAATTACTTTTCTATTACTTTTGTATGCATGCCACAAAATCAATCAACTGTTTTTGAATGATTTTAATCATAAAATCGCATTTACTTTTAGGTTAGTACCGAAGCATACGAATTCGATGACATAATTGATTATGACCCGGTTTCTGACGATGATGAGGCAATTGATGAGGTAAAATTACCTATCTGTTTGGTCATAGTTATATAAATTCATCACCTTTGTTAAACCTTCCTATTGTATCCTGTTTTCAGGGAGGTCATGAAATACAGATTGATGAAAATGAAGAGGTAATTTTATTCATTAATCAAATACCTAGCTTCATAATAAAATTTCCAGAAATGCTAGGAAGATTGTAACAATGATCTACCTCACACATCTTTTATACTTAAAACTGTTAATTTTTGCAGACATATGATGCGCTGGATCGTATTTTCAAAAGCACTGGTTTGAACAGTTCAAGAATTGAGGCAAATGTTTTATTCGACGGTACGTTACAAGTGGAAGAAGTTACTGGTGGTAAGTTTTGCTGCTTTTAAAAAAGGTCAAAGACGAAAACGCATTTAAGACAAACTTTTAACATCGGAAACAGGATCTATTTGTGAGCCTCCGCAACAAAATTTCAAATGTGGTTCGTGCGACAAAACTGAGATGCACGTCGACACATCTGATGGTTCCGAAAATAAAAAAGAATTGCTGTCCGTATTGCTTTAAACTTCAGAGTAAATTGGCACGGCATATCGTTGATTTACATACCGAAGAAGCAGATGTTCAGAATCTGCTGAAATTCGATATAGGTAATTATATCAGTAACGAATATCATCCTTAACACCAGGGTTACATGGGCGCCGCTAAATCGGTAGCATAGCTAATATTCAAAAGAAGTAGCGCGCGGTAAAATTTAATTAGCAAAATACTTTGCTAGTATAACGATAGTATAGCGGTCTTATAGTTCACTGAAGATTTTATTAGTTCGATGTTGACGTTGACTTAATCAGCTCAGGCGCTAAATATTTTGTCGGAAAGTATCACAACTAATGCTAATGCTTAATGTTTTAAGACTGAAAACTTATGAGAATTTGTGTGTGTTTTTTTTTTATATTTTTCCATGTAAGGTTTTTAGCCTTTAGCGAAGGACTAGCGATCGCAAAGAGCAGTCGCTATTTACGTACTAATTAAAAATTCATTAGCGAAAAAAAGCAACCCTGCTTAACAAATCATCAAGTTTGTGTTTAAACTTAACATCTTCGATTTTAAATTTGTACTTTAAGCCCAGTCACTTGAAATGTGTCATATTTGCACAGTTTCTATATTTCTAACTCTTAACTCCATTCGTCGCTTTTATTACTATAATGCTCGTTCACGCTGAAGTGAATCACAGCGAATAGTCGTTTCTTTTTTATCATTGAAATTCGTAGTCGCAAAGTCTGTCAATCTTATTACTCACAAAAAGAATTTAATTCTTTTTAATTGAAGATGTAGCTCATTTCTATATCCTATTCGAAGCTTTACTACTATCAATCTTCTCTAATTTTATTGTCATTTCTGTTAGTATTTTGGTAAGGTCTTATTACATACTTCCGTTTGTCTTTGTAGGGTCAAAGGAACGGAAAAAGATGCTTGACGCGCTCAAGAAACGAGGCAACACACGGTTTAACACCGATCCTAAAATCAACAAAGGGAAAAAGATGATAGTGAGTCGAAGACCGAACAGTAAATTCAAGCGAACTGGAAAGGACTTCAGAATATGCGCATTTTGTCTGGGTACTTACTCAATGACTAGTACACGACAACATATTTGCACAAGAAAAGCTGCGAAAGGCGACCGTTCATTAATTAATCTCAGTCGAATGGTTGAAGGACGTTGGCACAAAGATGCGTCGAAGGCTCTACAAACGGCAATGTCTGGTTTCAACGAGGACGATATCGCGACATTAGCAAAATACGATTGGCTAATGATTACGTTCGGAAACTCGTTTTGTGAGCAGCTTGACACTCTTCGCCAGCAGAAATTGGTTCGGCAGCAGTTAAGAATCCTGAGTCGGCTGCTGATTGAAGTGAAAAATAATGAAGCAACAGTCACCGACTTCGCATCTATTTTTCAAACAAACTTCGTTGATTCCGTCATCGCAGCGATTCGTGTCATTGGCCGGTTCAATTCAACAACGAATTACTTCAAATCACCATCACCAGCAACAAACTTAGTTACTTTGGTAAAAAAGGTCGGGCTCCTGCTGCGTGATGAATGCATAGCGAATAAAAACAAACAACTGAAAGAGCAGACAGAAGACTTCATAGCTTTGTTCACCTCTAGATCTACAATAAAAATCAACAAGCTGGCAGCAAAATCGCGAGCGAAAATGTCGTTAGAGAGAGTCGAAACAATGCCTACAACTGATGAAATTAATAAATTCCAAGAATTTTTAAATCGAAAATGCGATGAATATTGCCAGTTATTGAATGCCGGATCTTTTGCTGATGAAAGAGAATTTTCAAGAACGTGGATCAAGCTGGTGGAGGTGACGTTAGTGTCGATTATGATGTTCAACCGTCGTCGTGTCGGTGAAATGCAACTATGTGAAATATCGAACTATATCCGCAGGGAGAAGGTAACACAGGATTCCGAAGGAACTGCTTTCCATGACTCTTCCTA